>NC_142944.1:46740659-46753159 GCF_046866305.1 Octopus bimaculoides | reverse complement strand
TCGACCCCAGTGCGCAACTGGTACTTATTTAATCGACCCCGAAAGGATGAAAGGCAAAGTCGACCTCAACGGAATTTGAACTCAGAACGTAAAGACAGATGAAATATTGCTAAGCATTTCGCCCGGCGTGCTAACGCTTCTGCCAGCTCGCTGCCAAGCTTTCTATTTTCCTTCTCTATAAATATATGTACTAACAAGGATAACGATTCATTTCCTTGACTTGCCATACAGTTTTAAAATGCGATTGTTCACTATATATATATATATATCATTATTATTATTATTATTGAGTTTGAAAAAGGGAGACCTAATGGGTACAGATGAATTCATCAATTGATTAACATCTTCGCCTACAGTTGTTTCATTTCTCATCCAGTTTAAACTGCAAACCATATACAAATATATAATCTTCTAAATCAAAATACCACGGGTGAAAAATCATCAGGGCATGAAAAAGAACGATACAAGGATTACATTATGATCTGTTGGAATACTCTGATATACTAAGTATTCCAACAGATCATAATGTAATCCTTGTATCATTCTTTTTCATGCCCTGATGATTTTTCACCCATGGTATTTTGAATTAGAAGATTATATATTCGTATATGGTTTGCAGTTTAAATTGGATGAGAAATGAAACAATTGTAGGCGAATATGTTAATTAATTAATGAATTCATTTGTATCCATTACATCTCTACGTTTTCAAACTGAATAATAATATTTGATATTTTATATATATATTCATCTAAGAAATATCTCTTCAAAATACAATATGTTAAACCTGTGTATATAAATATCCCTATAAGGGGCCTAAATATCCCCATGGTGACTATATATCTATGTACATAGGCACATAGAAATATTGGAAAGGATGAACTACATACACATGCATATATATGTGCTTATGTATACACACACACAATGCATATAGAACGCACATACATGCGAGGGTACATTCCAGAAGTTTGAGACTATTTTAGGGAGGCAGTAATAATCATCCTATATTATTGTAATTTTAATATATCATTACTATACATCTAATAAGCTGAATGGCCAACTATTGTTATTTAACAATGGAAGATTCGGCTGTAATAGCACTTCGAACATACCATGTTAAACACTGCTTTTACAACTGACAAGCAGTCGGAACGTGTGGAAGCTTACCGTGCAGTAAAATTTTGAGCTGAAAAAATTATAGGAAACTTACGAAATGCTCCAGACTGGTTATAAATTAACTTTTTTGCCCACACAAGAGGTTCAGGGACAGTAGAGAGGAGGTGGGAGACAATGTGAGATTTGCAAGGGTAGAGACATAAGAACACACCGAGCTGGTTGAGAAAATTTGGCAATTTTCTGGATGAAGACTCTTGTGTGTCTATTAAGACAATAAGCATACAGTTTGGTGCTGGTGTGCCAACTGTACACAGAATTTCATTATTCATGAAGGGCGGCGGGCTGGCAGAATCGTTAGCACGCAGGGCGAAATGCTTAGCGGTATTTTATCTGCTGTTACGTTCTGAGTTCAAATTCCGCGACTTTGCCTTTCATCCTTTCAGGGTCGATAAAATAAGTACCAGTTACGCACTGGGGCAGATGTAATGGACTGAATCCCTTTGTCTGTCCTTGTTTGTCCCCTCTATGTTTAGCCAATTGTGGGCAATAAAGAAAGAAGAATTATTCATGAAGACCTGAACATCCATACATACTCACAAAGCGCTTGGTAATGAGAATTCTGTTAACCATCTACTTGACAGAAGTTACATGAAAACTATCTCTCACTTTCCTTACAGTCTAAATGTTTTTCCTTGTGACCTGTGGTTGTTCTCCAACTTCAGGGGCAGTTGTTTTGAAGACGAAATAGGTGTGACAATTGTCCTGACCACTTTCACTTTGGAGGACTTCAATTGAGCCTTCATGAAATAACTAGAGTGCTACAACCAGTGTATTGAAATAAGGAGATCTTACTTTGAAGGAGAGTAGTTTAGTAGTTCTTTGAGATTAATGAATGTCTTCCGAAAATGTCTAAATCGGGAATCCATCTTGTGCATATCCACATTCTGATATATATATATATATATATATATATATATATATACACATGCACACTCACACACTCATATATTTATGTATTTTAGATGTATGTATATATGTATACACACACACACACACACACACACACACACACACACACACACACACACACACACACACACATATATATATATACATACATATGCACACATACAAACTCAGAGCCACAGATAAACATTTATGTTTGTACATGTACACACCTTTAAATATATGTGCGTTTGGGTATACAGATATGTGTACGCATATACGCACCTATATGTTTATACATAAACACATATGCATATATATATATATATATATATATATATATATATATATATATATATATATATATATATATATTTATATATATATATACATACATATGTATCGGTATGTACATGCATGCATACATACATTTAAGCACATACGCATACATATATGCATACATGCATGCATACATACATACATACATACATACATATGCTCTCAAGACAGATGCGAATGTCATAACATATGCTGCTTTGGGAAAATATGTACAAATCTTACAAGGCGACTAAAAATACATCCCAAGAGAATTGCAGTATTAAATCCGAATTAATAAGCAACAGAAAGATATTGTTTACAAATGAAACTAACACACCTTTGTGTAAGACTGTCAAATGGCAAAAAAATGACGAACTGCGCCAGAAAACATGGTATGACTGGCTTCAGTGTGTGCGACGTTGTGTATATAAATGTGCACGCGCATATGATGCTGTGTATTTGTATGAACATGCGTGTACGTGTGTTTGTGGGGGTTGTGTGTGTGTGTGTGTGTGTTAGTATTTTTAAGGATTTCGTCAGAAAGCGTAGTAATAGGTGCCAGTGATATTTGGAGGTCCTTTTAGATATATGTACGACTGATATGGTTTAAGATTTGTTAGTACGTTGGTAAGTTGATGTCTACAGGAGATATCTGACTATGAAGAACTGCATTTCAGGAGGTTGAAATTCTGGGAAGAAGGATTGGTTCAAATGGCTGCTACGAGTATTGGGGGTACGTCACATGAATGACATGTAAGGAAAGGGAGGAAGGTGACTCACTTTGTGTGATGAGAATGAGGAGAAGGAAGAGAAACGTGACATAGTGTGCTTGATGGATGGAGGAGGAGGAGGAGGAGGGGGAGGAATGTAATACAATATGTTTGACTGGAGGAAGAGTAAAGAGAAACGCGACACAGTGTGCCTCATAGGAGGAGAAGGGAAGAAATGGTTACACTGTGTGTTTGACGGGAGGAGAAGAAGGAGGGGGTATATGACACAGTATATTTGATGGGTAGAGGAAGAGGCGGTATGTGACTCAGTTTGTTTGATGGGAAGAGGAGAAGGAGGAGGTATGTGACACAGTATGTTTGATGGGTGGAAGAAAAGTAAAAGTATGCTTGATGAGACACAGTATGCTTGATGAGAGAAGGAGGGAGTATGTGATAGTATGTTTGATGGGAAGAGGAGAAGGAGGAAGTATGTGATAGTATGTTTGATGGGAAGAGGAGAAGGAGGAGGTATGTGATAGTATGTTTGATGGGAAGAGGAGAAGGAGGAGGTATGTGATAGTATGTTTGATGGGAAGAGGAGAAGGAGGAGGTATGTGATAGTATGTTTGATGGGAAGAGGAGAAGGAGGAGGTATGTGATAGTATGTTTGATGGGAAGAGGAGAAGGAGGAGGTATGTGATAGTATGTTTGATGGGAAGAGGAGAAGGAGGAGGTATGTGATAGTATGTTTGATGGGAAGAGGAGAAGGAGGAGGTATGTGACACAGTATGTTTGATGGGTGGAAGAAGGAGGAGGTATGTGATAGTATGTTTGATGGGAAGAGGTGTAGATGACAAAACAGAAATGCAGACATATAGGCGTAGGAGTGGCTGTGTGGTAAGTAGCTTGCTTACCAGCCACATGGTTCCGGGTTCAATCCCACTGCGTGGCACCTTGGGCAAGTAAGTGTCTTCTACTATAGTCTCAGACCCACCAAAGTCTTGTGAGTGGATTTGGTAGACGGAAACTGAAAGAAGCCCGTCGTATATATGTATATATATATATATAGATATGTGTGTGTGTGTGTGTGTGTATGTGTGTGTATGTTTGTGTGTCTGTGTTTATCCCCCCAACAATACTTGACAACCGATGCTGGTGTGTTTACGTCCCCGTAACTTAGTGGTTCGGCAAAAGAGACCGATAGAATAAGTACTAGGCTTACAAAGAATAAGTCCTGGGGTCGATTTGCTCGACTAAAGGTGGTGCTCCAGTATGGCTGGAGTCAAATGACTGAAACAAGTAAAAGGGTAAAAGAGTATATGTACACAGACTCACACACATACACACACATGCGCGTACACACGTATATCACGCATCAAAGTACACGACACAAACACACACACACAAACACACATATACAGTATGTATTTTCTAACAATTCTTCATCTACAAGTATATACAGAAGGTGCACAATCATATACACATGCACACACATTTCACACACAAACACATACTGAGGTATATTTAATACAGACACATATACTTTTATCGTTTTACTTGTTTCCTTCATTTGACTGCGGCCATACTGGGGCACCACTTTGCAGAATTTTAGTCAAATGAATTGACTCCGGTATATATATTTTTAATTTTTAAAGCCTGGTACTTATTCTATCGGTCTTTTTTGCGGAACTGCTAAGTTACGGAGAAGTAAACACACGATCACCAATTGTCAAGCAGTGGTTGAAACATACAGACACACAGACACACAGACACACGCACGACGGGCTTCTTTCAGTTTCCGTCTACCAAATCCATTCACAAGGGTTTGCTCGGCCCGAGGCTATAGCAGAAGACACTTGCTGAAGATGCCACGCAGTAGGACTGAACTCAGAACCATGTGGTAGAGAAGCAAGCTTCTTACCACACAGCTACACCTGTGTCTGTGCTGGACCGGGCTGTTGAGCTCCTCTGTTCGAATATATAAGGACATAGATATTGTGTCATATAATAATAAATGCGCACTTTGAAAGCCTAGCCAGGCTCATGGGCTCGGTTTCCCGGCTTCAATGGCGTATGTGTTCTCCCTAGCTGGACGGGATGCGAGTCCATCGCAGCGTTACACATTTTTTCCAGCTGAGTGGAACTGGAGCAACGTGATATTGTGTCGTATAGCCAGCTGGAAACGATGCTTCCTGGGGTTAAATAACAGTAACATTCGTCCCATTCAGAACTGCGACATTATGTTGGCAAATGCTATTTACTTTAAAGTACTGTTACTGAATATTTCTCTTTGAGAAATTTATAATTAATAATCTTTATATATATATATATATATATATATATATACCGGAGTAAGCACATTTTCTAACAAAACTGTCCGATGAACGGGACCGTGAAACTCAGAGTAACGGTTTTTTTGTTATATTTCTGCTGCTTTTAAATAAAGTATATATATATATATATATATATATATATATATATATATATATATATATATATATATATATATATATATATATATATATACATACACACACATCCATACTTAGTACATATAGGAATGTGTGTGCGTGTCTGTGTGTTACTTATAAGGGACAAGATGATTTATACCCAGAAGCTGAAGGTGTCGTGCAATCGACCTTATGGTCGCCTGCACTCATTCGCAAATTAAAAACTCATTACTGATAAGCGTTGAACGAATAGACAACGAACGCTCTTACAGCTGGTCGTATGGTCTCTGACGTCAATTACAAGCCATCAGACGTCAAGCGAGAGTGTGTCTTGTCTTGCAGTTCACTTATACATGTATTGACAAGTCGAAATATGTTCAAGGGACTTTTATTTAGCTTAAAGTCATATAACGTAATATATATATATATATATATATATATATATATATATATATATATATATATATATATATATATATATATCGCTTTGTAGAGTTACTGATAAATAATAATAATAATAATAATAATAATAATAATAATAATAATAATAATAATAATAATAATAATAATAATAATAATAATAATAATGAACACTGTAGATATATTCATTAAAACAAAGATATATTATACCGGGTCAACCAAGGCATGTTTTCTGGAACGTGGAGTTCATGTAGATACACAAGCAATCCTCTTTTAGCTGCGCAATAAATAAATAGATGAATAAATAAATAAATCTAGCGTAAAAATAGAAAATAAGACATAAAGAAAATCAACTACAAATGTGCATGTATAAATATATATGTATACACACACACACCCTTTCTCTTTCTCTCTCTCTCTCTCTCTCTCTCTCTCTCTCTCACACACACACACAGTCACAGATACATATATATATATATATATATATACACACAGTCACAGATACATATATATATATATACACACACATATATCAATACATATAGCATATACGTCACCATCACACACACACACACACACACACATACACACACATATATGTTCGTATGTATATATGTATGTATGTATGTATATATATATATATATATATATATATATATATATATAGGAAGTGGGGGTACGTGGTCTAGTGGTTAAGGTGTTCCAGTCACGATTGCCAGATCACGGCTTCGATTCCTGGACCGGCCAACACGTCGTCTTTATCAGACAAGACGCTTCATTTCAGCGTTGCTCTGCGAATGGGAATTATTGTCTCGTCGGCAGAAATGCTTATACAGTATGTCTTCCGGATCTTTACATACCGAGTTCAAATCCCACCTGCCTGGATAAAACAACGGGTAAACCGCTTCAGTATTCTAGTCTAGTTGTAATAGCCAAGATTCCAATAATCTATTTAACGGCGGCAGGGGAGGATACTGCAGAAGTTTCACATGAGCAGACCACCATTCGACTAGTTATGTGTGTGTATGTGTGTATGGCTTAGTGGTGGGTTGTGTTCTTCAGCGAAACATTTCATCTCACTTCATCTCTGTGATAACTTCGACACCTGACGTGTGGTATTACCGTGCACCTGTTCAAGCAACGTCTATTTGATGGTGAGAATGTGTACACAAAATTTTGATCACTATAAAGAAATCATTTGAAAAATGAAAAAATAAAATGAATACTCATTCGTCTTCGAGGGAAGAGTTCAAGCAGGTTGTTAACAAAGCGACAAGATTTTTTTTTACCTACGAGCGTTCCTGGTGTTTGTAAATATGTGATTGATTTGTGTTGGCTGAACTGCTTATGTATACATTCAAGTGTGTGTGTGTGCATCTATTCGCATAAGAATCTCGTGTGGAGAATCTTTGGAATATCTTACAGATCTTTACTGTGCCACTAATAGATTGGATTTGGAGAATCCGCTTCAGTTCCTTTTACTATTTTTCGAAAAACCGGGTATTTCTAGTTTATTTTTGTGAGCAAATTTGTTGGTAGATAACCTAATACAACTATGATGACAGGTACAAATGAGGATTCATAGTTAGGGTACAACAGATGTACGTTCCACATTAATTTGCCATAAATGTTCTCTTTTCTTAGACTTTTGATCATGCATTCATGTCCGCTGGGCAGCTAACCTCTACAACAGTGCATAACTTTTGTTCCTTGCCCTACAGAACAATATCCAGTCTATTATATTTGCACCACGCTAATGTTTTTATTGGGTGTTCAACGAGTATCACTTGTTTTAAAGGTGTAAATACCTGCAGTAGCTATCTCCTGTTTCTGGAGAGCGCACATGCGCGCGCACAATATTGCAAATTCATCCAGTTCGACATTGTTGACTTCTGCCCTTCCATATCTAAGCCCTTCCTCCTGAAGGCTCAAGCTTTAGCTGGACAATTTACCAGCATTAGTGATCTTGAATGCAAGAAAGTTAATACTGGTCCATGACGATTCCATCTAGTTGGAGAAAGGTTATCCATTGTTTGATGTCTCTATGGGGAGCTTTGACGGGGTTGAAATCGCCGACCTCGTCGGGTTGTACATCTTGGATACCATCAAGAGACGTACCCTTCTAATTAGATCGGCCCTCTACAGAGATGATGGCCTGGATATCTCTAGCCATATGAATGGCCATGCCATGGACAGCTTCAGGAAGGACTTGATAAAAATATTCAGAGACTTCGGCCTGCCAATAACGGTTACTACCAACTAGACTACGGTCAATTTCTTGGACGTAATCTTAGACCTGAACACGGGCAAATACTACCCTTACAAGAGGCCTTATGAAGAAACTGTATATATCCACAAGAGCTCAACCCATCCCCTGCTGTAATTAGAAATCTGGTTTCAGGCATTGGCAAACGGGTGTCTAAATTCTCAGCCAACACGGCGATCTTTAATAGGGCCGCCCCCTTCTACAACGATGATTTTGCTAGGAGCGGAATTTTTCAGAAGCTCATGTATGTGGACGAACTTCAAATCACCTCTCCTCACTCCAAGAGAATTAAGAAAAGTGAAATAATCTGATATAACCCCCACCCATATAACTTAGAAGTTTCTACCAATGTAGCCAGGGGCTTCCTGTCGTGGATAAAGAAACATTTCCCCAGAGGCAGGGATACAAGATTTCACAGGCACAGGGAAGAATATAGATGTTGCACGGCCGACGGCCGAACCAAGAAAGAAACACACATTTTCATATACATACATGTATGTACACACGTTTCGTTTTATGCGAAGGAGTGTTTAAGTATGTACGTATGTATGTATGTATTTATGTATGTATGAATGTGCGTGCATTTTACATTTTCACCTTGACATTTTACGTAGTTGTTCATCTGTGTGTAATAAAGTTTTTTTTTATCCAAACCGTGTATCAAAATCTGTAGCTAGATTGTGTTTGACGGGATCTCGTCTTCAATCGTCTTAAGCTTAAATTTAAGCTATTTGCTCTGTTTTCAGCACTAATTGTCCGTATCTGTTGTAAAATACAACTCCTAAACATTCGTGCCCGCGATATATACCAATATCTACATCAGTCCATCCATCCATCCATCCATCCATCCATACACATACACATATATATGTATGTATACTTATATACATATATATATATGCATACATATATATATATATATATATATATATATATATATATATATTTATATATATGTATGTATACATATATATATACATATATATATATATATATGTATCTATAGCTTATAGCTATATATACATATACATGCATACATACATATATGTATAAAAGTATACACCTATATGTATATATATATATATATATATATATATATATATATATATATATATATATATATATATACATATAGGTGTATACTTTTATACATATATGTATGTATGCATGTATATGTATATATAGCTATAAGCTATAGATACATATATATATATATATATATATATACTAGCAGAAATACCCGGCGTTGCCCGGGTTAAAGAGAATAATGAAATCTAAAAACGCCGTCTAGACTACGCACCATCTTTATATATAGAGATGTATATACACACACGCACCCAAACACACGTATATATATATGTATATCAATATAAATATATGAAAGTCAATGAAGTTTCGTAAAAGAAGGTGATCATGTACATACTTTCTTGCTGTTGTGATTATAACACCTCATTGTAAACTATGTTCCTTGTTTTCCCTTGTGGAGCATATACAAATAGGTTTTTTATTGCTGCCCACTCTTGAGCAGCCAACATACATTTGTCCATGTGAGAAGCAGGGCTCTTCCAAGAGAAGACCAGCTACAGACAGTGTTTGACCCTGATATTTGTTTATGGACATGGCAAAAGTCACACGAAGGGGGAATTGTAGTCTTCTGAATGTAAAAGGAATGTCTGCTCCTGATGGAGTAAGAGGAATTCTTGGAATAAAGACGTCATCCCCTTTTGCACATCCAGAAAGAATGGTAGCCTCGATAACGTGTGACATCATTTTCTAAATAATGTTCATCTGTTATGTTCGGGTTAAAATTTCATCAACATCAAAAATATATGAATTTTCATGGGAGTTATGGCCGTTATGCAAAGAATATAATTTCCAAATTTCATAAAGATCCATTCAGTACTTTTGACGTAGTTTTGGATAAGAAAACAAATGACTAATGTGTGTGTTTGTGTGCATGTGTATGTGTGTGCGATGGGTGTATATATGTATAGATATCTGTATGCATGTATATCTGTATATATGTGTACATATTACATGTACATCTATCTATATATATATATACATCTACACATATGTATACATATACATGTATGTATAGATCCATATATATATACATATACGTGTACATCTATATGTATACATATACATCTCTCTCTCTCTCTCTTTCTCTCTTTCTCTCTCTCTCTCTCTCTGAAAGTATCTGTCATTACAGTATCGAAATGGTGTACATATACATGTATATGTATACATATACATCTCTCTCTCTCTCTCTCTCTCTCTCTCTCTTTCTGTCTCTCTCTTTCTCTCTTTCTCTCTCTGTGAAAGTATCGAAATGTGATTGTTTCAGTTAGTGGAATAGTTTCATTTTTAAAGTGAAAGTATTTGACATGAGTGTTTTTGTTTCACTTTTGACACGTAATACTTAAATAGTAGAGGAGATATTATGTTGCCGTGTGCTCGAACTCTGCAAGAAGTTAATAATTTTTTTGACTAAAACACAACTGGAACCTCATTGTAAACTATGTTCCTTGTTTTCCCTTGTGGAGCATATACAAATAGGTTTTTTATTGCTGCCCACTCTTGAGCAGCCAACATACATTTGTCCATGTGAGAAGCAGGGCTCTTCCAAGAGAAGACCAGCTACAGACAGTGTTTGACCCTGATATTTGTTTATGGACATGGCAAAAGTCACACGAAGGGGGAATTGTAGTCTTCTGAATGTAAGGCATGTGTAAAATTTGAATGAAATTGGTTGCGTAGTTCTCGAGTTTTAGGGATTCACACAGACAGACAGACAGACACACATTCTCATTTTTATATATATAGATGTATATATATATGAATACATACATATATATACATATATATATATATATATATATATATATATATATATATATATATATATATATATATATATATATATATATATATATATATATATATATATATATATATATATATATATGACGTTGACCACTAACGTGGACATTTAATGTGCTAGAAATAGATCACATCTTGTGTCTAAAAAGACCTAAATTGTTCTCAACATGAAATATAGCGTGATACCAAAACGTAAGCGGGCAAGGCATTTAAAATCACCGAAAAGGATATATATATATATATATATATATATATATATATATATATATATATATACATGCATGCACGTACTCACACACACAAATACACACACACACACACACACACATACTTCACTTCGAAATCAAGAGCTGCATGTTTGCTCCCTGAACGTGACATCATGGTCAAGAAATCACGTATGAAAGCCTAAAGTCGATCCCCGTCTTGTGATGGCGTATACACGCATATATAAATATTTATATTCCCCCCACACACACACGCATACACATGTATATATTTATATACTTACATGTATATTTATAAACAATTATATATATATATATATATATATATATATTACTTGTCTGTGTATCTTTGTGTCTCTCTATGTGTGTACGCTGTATGTATGTAGGAATGTATGCATGAACATGTTCTTTTATTATTTCATGGTTCAACCCAAAGGCCGTGGCCATGTTGGAGCACCGCCAGTGTAATCATCATTTCAATGGCCAGTCTTATGCGATTATATTTTGGTGAAGGAGATAATTTGACACTGTTGCCCTCTTTTGATTTTCTTGCCCTGATGTAGACCCATGTGGGACTTGGACAGCTGGAGGTCAAGTTAGTTATTGAAAACTTCTACTCCTATTCCAGGTAAATCCCTCAGGTTTTGGGATACCTGAGACATTTGGATCAGTGCAGTGACGTCCAGTTCGTGGGTTGGTGTAAATTTTGTTGGCAAAGTTTGGTGCTAACGCACTTCCAGAATCTTCTATATACATATCACTGCTTACTTCTCCCGTCTTCGCTCCAGGGAATAGAGTCGTAGCTCTTACAGTCTCCCCCAGTAGATCAGCTGTTCCATTGATGGATATATAAGTGTATGCATGTTTGTAAGTTTGTATGTGCGGCAGAGTTGGTCATAAGGGCGGAAAACAGAAGAAGTACAATTTATACGATGAACTTCTGTGCAGTTTCCTCCTATTCAATATTAGTCGCAAGACAGTGATTGACAATAGGAGCAAACCCGGAGCTCATGATTTCGAAATGAAATGCTTAAACATTTGGTCGATGCATACATAAACTCATTCGCTCGTGAGTGTGTGTGTATATATATATATGTAATGTAAAGAGTGTTAGGTCAGATGTACAGAATTGAATATTGAGAAAAAAAGTCGTCAGAATTTTGG
>NC_142944.1:46733159-46735659 GCF_046866305.1 Octopus bimaculoides | reverse complement strand
AATCCATACACTGAGTCACACAATCTGTCTCTCACACACATATACACATATACACACATATTCACGTGCGTATACGTGTGTGTGTATGTGTGTGTTTGTGTGTGTGTGTGTGTATGCATGAAAGAGTGTTTGTGGAAGTTAGCGGGAGAGAGAGAGAGAGAGAAACATCTAAATTTCGACCTGGAATAAAACTTGAGAAACTAATTTAATTAGCCAAATAAATAAACATATTTAGTTTTATCTTTTCTAGAAATTTCCACAAAAATTCTTCTGTGATTCACCAATTCTACAGACACTTGTTTACAGAAAAGTGCGACAGCCACGTTCAAAGTTAAATATATCTCAGTGTTTTCTAATTTAACTTTAAAGTTAAAAAAGAGAAAAGAAAAGAAAAAGAAAATTGAAACAGTAATCGACCTGTTAGATCAATTTTCAGTGTGTAAATGAGATAAAAATCATTTAGTATCAGTGAAAATATAAAAAAAATAATAATAATAATAATAATAATAATAATAATAATAATAATAATAATAATAACAATAACAATAGTAATAGTAATAATAATATCTTGTGTTTGGTAAATAATGTAGCAGAGACTCTTTAAAGGTAGAGAATGGAATTTTGTGATGCTTTGCCAACATTACCCCATTCTTTGATAAATTTCATCGGTTTCTTTATCTCAGAATTTGATCGAAAAAGTGAACAACAAAACAGCAAAGATGGAAAAGGAGAAAAAAGGAAGGAGGAAGAGGAGAAGAAGGAGAAGAAAAGGAAGAGAAGGAGATGAAAAGGGGAGAGGAGGCGAAGGAGGAGGAAGGGAATAAGAATATGGAAGAGAAAAGGGAGGAGGAGGAGAAGAAGAAGAATAATAATAAGAAGAACTCTCCGATAGCAAAATAGACAAAAATATAAACCAAATCAAATGGAATCTCTTAGTGTTGCGATGAGATGGAAAAGTAAAGTATTGCGCAGTGAATACCTTAGAAGGGCCGGTGATCCTGTTGTTGATACAAATACGACCCATCAATGGTTGGTTACATCTGGACTTAATTCAGGAACAAAGGACTTCGTTGTAGCAGTTCAAGTTCAATGTCTGCCTACCAGATGTTACCAACCAAGCATTCTTATTAGCGGTGCTGATCCTGCATGCCGATTTTATAATGCAACCAGAGAAACAAATGACTACTTCATCTTTGGATTTTCTGTGTTAGCTTCGACTGAGTATTACTCATTAATCGCAGTAATCAGCTCCTCCAACTTTTAGGCATAACGTATCAAAGACTACAATATTTGATGTGATAAACTATTTTGTTCCTTCGGTGGAGGTTGGGTGATAGAGTCTGCAGCGATTGTAAAATGTTCGACTCCTATTTCAGGCGTGTCGAACGACCACGTAAGGACTACTTCGTTTTCTCGAATAAACCCCATTGATTTGCCGAGTCCGACTCGACTGAGTATTCATTGCTTAGAGTGAATTTCAGCACGACATTAAGTGAAAATGAAGAATTTATTTTATTGGCATTGTAGAATTATAATGGCAGAAGAAAGATATGAGAGTAGAGTGGAAGTAGTAACAGAGAGGAACGGGACAGTAGAAAGGATGAACAATAAAGTGGAAATAGCACAGATCGGAAGTAGAATTAAAGTGGAAGTATTTGTAGCAGTGGAAGGAAATAATTTTATAGAGAAAATGGTAGAAGTGTATTTAGCAATACATTTCCTTCGTTCTATGTTCAGAGTTTTAAAAATTCTATTATCTTTCATTTAAATAATAACGTTAGATGCTTTATTCTTTACGTTATTGAGGTTACTGTTACTATTTTAAAATTAAGTTTTCGCAAAGTTCTGGGTTTAAATTCAATGGAGGTCGACTTTGCCTTTCATCCTTTCGGGGTCGATAAATTAAGTACCAGTTACGCACTGGGGTAGATGTAATCGACTAGTCCAGTCCTCCAAAGGTTTAGGCCTTGTGCCTTCTGTAGAAAGGATGATTAAGTTAAATAGCCATTTCCTCTTATTTTTAAGGCAGCCATCTTGCAAAATGTATGAAGTTTTCAAATAGTTAATGATAAAAATATGAAGTTAAAGATATGCTAAGCAAAGCCTTCACTCTTCCATTCCATAGAACGACCTGTTATTAAAGCTATACAGAAATGACATTTTTTCAGACGGTTAAAAATTATTCACGAAGCACTAGCACAGACACCAACATGCAACAATAACACCAACAACAACAATAACAAAATGCAAAAAAACTTTGAAGAAGGAGTTTACAAAAGTGCATGGAGTGAGACAGAGACGATACAGTAAAACGGAGGGTGTCATGAAAAACCGTTATATAATGATTTCTGTAATGGGACGAGTAACAATTTAAGAAAAAAAGACATGAATAATTAGAGAGAATATTATTAAAGTGTGTGGTTCAACGTTCAAAAACAATGAAAATGATATGCATCTATCTATCTATCTATCTATCTATCTATCTATCTATCTATCTATC
>NC_142944.1:46725659-46728159 GCF_046866305.1 Octopus bimaculoides | reverse complement strand
TAATAATAATAATAATAATAATAATAATAATAATAATAATAATAATAATAATAATAAGTAAGTAATACTCATTGAAATTTATCTCTATTTTTACAAATATAATGATGTATTTTAACTTGATACCTCCACTACCCGCACAGCGATCGTAAACACACGTGTTACATCAAAATCAGACCATCTCCGAACCCCAAAACACCATGTACAAAAAAATTACAAACATATTAAATAACACCGGTATTATTTCACCCAAGAATAACAACCGAGAAGTACGTACTGTAAGCTTGTTAAGAAAAAAATACGAAGATATGAACGTGCAAAACAATCTGACAACAGAAATAAACGAACCGGTACCCTACGAAAACGACGACCGTCAAAATAAAGGGCCGGACGTTGTTCCTCATGTCCCGCAAACAAAACCAAAACGGCATAAATGGACACGTGAGGAACACATTTCGATCCTACACGCCTATTTCACAGCAGTACTCTACCCAAAAAACGAAAACGCAACAACACATACATATAAAACATGGAAGAAAAATAATGTAAATATAGACCTCGATAAAACAATGAACCCTAACAAACTAGCTAGCATAAGAAGATATATTCTAAAAGCAAAAAAAATATCAGAAATAGAAATAGAGCAATTGAAAGAAAAAATACATCAGGAAAATCTAGATAGTAGTCACACAGCAATGCCAAATAATAATATAAACACTGAGATAGCAAAACACGAGGACAAACGTAACATGCCCGGCAAAAACGAAGTAAACAAAAAACAACAAACCCAGACCGTAGAGATGTATAATAGTGTACAAAAAGCACCAATCCAGAACACCACAGACAAACATATGAATGAAAAGGAAGGCAAAACAAATATAAAGCCTGGAAATAACGAAGGGAAACCTAATAATTACGATACTATGAAAATGAAAATAACCGAAGAACTGAAAATCACAGATCTTAGAATGGACCACAGATTATATCTCCCAAAAATCAAAATAGACAATAAAACAACATCAATAATAAATAGCATAAGCCTGGCCGTCACGGAACTAACAACCACAGAAACAACAGGCAATATCACTGAGCTAAATGACATGATATATGCGGCAGCCACTGCAGCCACAAAAGAAGCAGGATACTCACTCAAACCCATCCGAACAGGAGTTCTACCACCCAAACAGACCTTGTGGATAAATAACATCCAGAACAAAATTAAAAAAAAGAGAAAAGATTTATCGATTCTCAACGAAATTAGTAAACAATCAACACTACTAAGTAACAAGAAGAAAACAAAAATACTGTACAAATACAGCATTACAGAAAAAGACTTACCTGAGGCAAAAGAAAAACTAAAGCAAGACATCCTTGCCAAAGCACAGAGGATCCGCCGGTATGAGAAACGCCAACGTTTCTTTGAACAAAACAAACAGTTCAAATCCAACCCCAAAAAACTCTACCAAGAACTGGGTAAAAATAAAATAGACATTACTTCAGCACCAACAGCAGAAGAACTAGAGAAATTCTGGAAACAAATATGGTCGGTGAAGCAACAACCCCAAAAAAGGACCATTAAAACAACGAACTTAGCACCTGAGCAACTCTGGGCCCCTATAACAACTGAAGAGGTCACCCAGACACTGCAAAGACTAAGCAACTGGAAAGCACCTGGACACGACAAGATCCCCAATTTCTGGTTAAAACACCTGCCAGCAATGCATAAAAAGCTGGCAGAAAACTTTAACAACATAATAGCAGATCCAGAAACAATGCCTGAATGGCTCACAAAAGGGAAAACCATCTTAATCCCCAAATCCACGGAAACGGAGAAACCACAAAACTATAGACCTATAACCTGTCTCCCTACGATCTACAAAGCCTTTACTGCAATAATATCGCAGAGAGTAAGTAAACACCTGGAAAATAACAACCTGTTTCCAAAAGAGCAGAAGGGATGCTGCAAGGGCTCATACGGCTGTAAAGATCAATTATTGATCAATAAAGCCATAACTGAAGACAGCCGCAGAAAGAAGAAAGGCCTCAGTATGGCCTGGGTGGACTACCAAAAGGCTTTCGACAGTGTTCCCCACACGTGGATTCTGGAAACACTAGCCATAAACAAGGTGGCACCAATTATCATAAAATACATAGAGCACTCAATGAACAAATGGCAGACAGTGCTACAGCTCCAAACAAAAGAGGGACTTGTGAAAACGAAAGCCATCCCCATTAGAAGAGGAATATTCCAGGGAGACACGCTCTCTCCACTCCTGTTCTGCCTGGCACTCACACCTCTAACAGAATTGCTAAATAGAACTGGATGCGGTTACAAATGCTATGGAAAAACAGTCAGCCACCTTCTATATATGGATGACCTAAAATTATATGCAAAAAACGACAAAGAGCTAGAAACACTACTACAGACAGTACACGGCTTTACCAAGGAAATAGAAATGAAATTCGGATTAGAAAAATGTGCCAAAGCAACCCTGAAAAGAGG
>NC_142944.1:46718159-46720659 GCF_046866305.1 Octopus bimaculoides | reverse complement strand
TGAGAACTTACCCTCTCACGAAATTACTGGCATTGTGCTACAATTTGAAATCAATATTATATGTGATGATAAGGCTGTGAGTTGGCAGAATTGTTAGCACGCTGGGAAAAATGCTTTGCAGCATTTCGTCTGTCTTTACGGTCTGAGATCAAGTTCTTCCGAGATCGACTTTGCATTTCATCTTTTCGGTGTCAATAAAATAAGTACCAGTTGAGCCCTAAGGTCCATACAATCGACTTAACCTTATGCCGAAATTGCTGGCCTTGTACCAAAAATTTGAGACCAAATATTTATATGCGGTGTTAAAGTAATTGGTTTGCTATTCATAATGGGTGACACTTCACAGTATTTCGCTAGTATTCATTTGATCGACCTATCCCAGAAGTATAAGTAAAGTGATATCACCGTGATTCGAAATCAAAGCCCAAAAATACAGCAATTCTTGATATTTAATTAAACTTACCGCTTTATTTGAAACATGTCTTTTAATTGACTGATAAGGAAAAATAAAATTGAACGAAAAGGCAGTGCTCATGGTCCTCTTTAGTTAGGCATTTTCGAGAAGTGTGTGTGTGTGTGTGTGTGTGTGTGTGTGTGTGTGTGAGAGAGAGAGAGAGAGAGAGAGAGAGAGAGAGAGAGAGAGCTGTTCTCAAACCGCAAGTATGTTCCTGAATCTTCTCGTGTATTGAACTCTGCTAGATGGCAAATCAGGGCTAGAAGTTGGTGTTGAACAAAAGACGATGGATTAAGTCTACAGCTCAAATTCAACAACAGGAGCCATCCGTGAAAAGGACTTCCAAATAGCTTCCCTCAACCAAATTTCACGGACATAGCTTTTATCAATTTGAAACCATTGCAACAATAAACTTCCCCAGTGACCCATCGCAGGGAGATCGAACTAAAGAAAAATCAAAAACAATAAAAAGACATTTATTGGTGAGGTGAACATCTTAAACAGACACAGCCTTCACGGCACCAAATATCCGACCTTAGCAGAAAACAAAAGAGGATAAAGCACATAGGTATATGTAAATATACGACGAGTTTCTTTCAGTTTCCATAAGGCTTTAGTCGACCCGAGGCTATAGTACAAGACAAGGTGCCACACAGTGAGATAAGAGCCAAAATAATTCCACACAGCAATGCCTGCACCTATTATGTAAATAAATGATCACCAAATAAATACTATGAAATGCCATATTCCTGTTTATTCTTTCTGCAAATGAGATTTTGAAACGTTGTTCTTTCTCTGAACTCCATTCTTTCCATATTCAATTAACGATATAATTTGATTGGGTTTGATTGGATTTGATTGAACCACGTGATCTGCCAATTGACATCAGACATTAGAATTAAATGCTTGTTGCACAAGTTAAACTTAATGAGGTCGATCGTTCAAGCAGAAACGAGAGCGGTGAGTTGTGTTCTTGGGCAAAACATTTCATTTTATGTTGCTCCAGTGTTATGTGGGGACAGACATGCCAAACGAATAGACACAACGTTTCCTCCATGTGTCGTAAAAGGCGACTAAAAGAGGTTGAGGTAGGTTCTCGTAAAATCCTCCTGTAAAACCGACCTCGTAAAACCCTCACCAGCAACGACTACAAAAACAGACCCATGAGTTGGAAGGTTGTCACCTGAGTGGCGAAAAAGTGTCATCAACCCAAAGTTGTAGGGAATCACCAACGAATGGTGGGTGTAGTGACACGCTGTTACAACGATACCCTTCGCCATACTCCTCTCTTACTTATGCTACTGAGTAAGTATTAAAGATAAACCACGTCTAAAGGATGGAGGTTATCTCGCTATTTTCGCTATCTTTGTTAAACTATTCAACATTTACATTTTATTATTTACATTTTTATTATCCTATATAAAGTGATCATCTGCAAAATGTGAACCCTGCAGCTAATTTCAATATCCGAGAATCAAATTTCAGCCAAACTTTGACCCAAGCAGGTTTTTGCAGATTCTGTCGTTCCAACCAACAAATTTAAAACTGAAAGTGTATGTTAGCTACAGAATATACAACCCTTCATAAATGAACGACCAATATCCTCTTTCTCTTTTATAATATTGTACAAGGTTGGCAATAAGAAGGCAGTTGACTTCTGTTACGAGAAAAATTTAATTGTATTCTCGAAAATTCCATCGGTCCGATGTTCTAGGAAAGAAAGCTTAGGCGTAATGGTTAATGCAAGGCCTGGGTGACGACGCCGAAAAGTTAATGGAAAAATAAGAGACGAGTGTGTCTCAGAAATGCCTGCGCAGAAATGATATGAACTCAACCTATTCTGGATCGCTTAAATCACTGGCATAGCCAAAGAAGAGGCAGTGAGAAGAGAGAACATATCTGTGGGGACAGATGCTGGAGTATTACTTGTGAGAGACTTTATGACAGTCAGTCGGATGGATTCTATCTGGATGTAGTCGAAGATATTTGTGCCAACACCACCGTTCCTGTCACCTGGTCAGTGCTTTCCGTTTCAAGTACTCATGT
>NC_142944.1:46708159-46713159 GCF_046866305.1 Octopus bimaculoides | reverse complement strand
TATTTATACTTTATCATTCTCTCTCTTACACTTTCTCACTCTATATTCTCAAACACTCTTTCTCACACTCTTTCACTGTATTACTCTTTCTCACTTTATTTCTCACTCCCTCTGCTTCTCCTTCTCCTTCTGCCTTTCCTATGTACTTCTCTCTTTTTACTCTTCTTCCCCATCGTTCTCTCTACCTCTTATGATTCTCTTGTCTCACCAGCTATATTTCTCAATCTCTCTCTTTGTCACTTAAGTTTTTCTCCCTGCTCCCATCTTTCTCTTCCCTTCTCTTCCTTTCTCTCGCTCTCCCTTCTTATCTCTTTTCTTTCTCTCTTTTCGCTTCTCTCTCTTTCTCTTTCCCGTCTCTCTCTTTCATTCCCTCTCTCTCTTCCCATATCTCTTCTCTCTTCTCTTTCATTTCTCTCTCTTTCCGTTTGTCCCTATCTTTCTCTCTCTCTTCCCCTTCCCTTCTCTCTCCCTCTCTCTCTTCACATATCTCTTCCCTCCTCTTTTTCGTTTTTCTCTCTTTCTCTCTCTTCCTACGTATCTTTCTCTTTCTTTCTCTCTCTCTTTCTCTCTCTCTTTCTCTCTCTCTCTCTTTCTTTCTCTCTCTCTTTCTTTCTCTCTCTCTTTCTTTCTCTCTCTCTTTCTTTCTCTCTCTCTCTTTCTTTCTCTCTCTCCCCCTTCCCATATCTCGTCCCTCTCCTCTCTTTGCAGTTCTCTCTCTCTTTCTCTCTCTCTCCTCTCTCTCTCTCTCTCTCTCTCTCTCTCTCTCTCTACTTTTCTTTCCATTCCATTTTCCACCTCCCCTCCATCCTCGCTTTTTCTCTCCCTCTTTCTCTCTTTCTCCCTCTCTCTCTCTTCCCATATCTCTTCTCCCCACTCTTTCACTTCTCTCCTTTTCTATCTTTCCCTACTCACTTCTCTCTCCTTCCCCATCCCTTCTCCCTCTCTCCCTCTCTCTCCCTCTCCCTCTCCCTCTCGCTCTCTCTCTCTCTCTCTCCCTTGGCATCTTCTTTTCCTTCTACTGTGTCTCTTCATTTATTTTTTTTCCCACGCACATTTTATACTACTGCTAACTATCAAATATATCTTACTGTCGAATTATATTGCCACACCTATGAGATAAAATATGTCGCGGACAGAAAATGTCAAGTATTTGTTTAAGTATTCACCATCGACGATACATTACTATTTCATTGTAAGGTGGAGGGGATGGGTGTTGCAGAGAGGGGGAGAATGGAAAAAGAACGAGGAGAATTGGGGGGAGGTGTAGGGGGCGGTATAGGTTGACAGCAAGAATCGTTTTCGTTTTCATCCCTTTCTTTCATTTTCCTTTCACGTTAATTATGTATTTCCACTTATTTTACTCCCTCCCCTAACTGTTCCTCTTTTAATAATAATAATAATAATAATAATAATAATAATAATAATAATAC
This sequence comes from Octopus bimaculoides, assembly GCF_046866305.1. NCBI lineage: Eukaryota > Metazoa > Mollusca > Cephalopoda > Octopoda > Octopodidae > Octopus > Octopus bimaculoides. The sequence goes on along the minus strand of NC_142944.1, from coordinate 46,711,729 downwards.
TAGCTGACTCTCCGTCCGTTACAACGACATGGGTTCCAGTTGATTCGATCAAAAATAATAATCTTTTTTGCTATAAACACAAGGGCTGCAATTTGGTGGGCAGAAAGCAGTCGATTACATCGACCCAAGTGCGTTACTGTTACTTAATTTATCGACCCCGAGAAGATGAAAGGCAAAGCCGACTCCAGCGGCATTTGAACTCGGAACGTGAAGACAGACGAAATATCGCTAAGCATTTCATCCGTCGTGCAATCGGTTCTGCCAGTACGTCGCCTTAGGAAAAAAAAAAAAAAAAAAAAAAAAAGAAAACAAAAACAATAATAATGGTTTCAAACTTTTTCCACAAGGGCAGCAATTTTGGAGGAGGGAATTAATCGATTACATCGACCCCAGTGTTCAACTGGTACTTGATTTATTGACCCCGAAAGGACGAAATCCAAAGTCGACCCCGTGGAATTTGAACTCAGAACGGAAAATCAGACGAAATGCAGCTAAGCTTTGCGCCTGGCGTGCTAATAATAATAATAATAATAATAATAATAATAATAATAATAATAATAATAATAATAATTTTGGGTAGGGGGCCACTCGATTAGATCGACCTCAGTACGTAACTGGTTCTTAATTTATCGTGGATGAAAGGCTATGTCCAGGCAAGGTTGTTTTATAGAAGACCAACTTTTAGTTACGACGAGGGTTCGAGTTGATACGATCAACAGAACAATCTGCTCGTGAAGTTCACGGACAAGTGGCTGAGCATTCCGCAGACACATATATCCTTAATGCAGTTCTCACGGGGATTCGGCGTGACACGGAATGTGATAAAGCTGGCCCTTTGAAGTACAGATATAACTCATTTTTTACCAGTTGAGTGGATCAAGTGTCTTGCCCAAGATCATATGCGTCACTTGGAATTGAACACACGATCTTACGATCGTGAGCCAAATACTCACTAGGCCATGCACCTTTACACACAGACACACACACACACACACACACACACACACACACACACACACACACACACACACACTTCGGACGGGCTTTCACACAGTTTCCGCGCAGAATTTTTTTTTATCTTGTAGTGAGAGGAAAGAGTACTACCCATGATTCTTCACAGAAACTCTGAGGCTGATGGGAAAGTGAGATGAAGGAGGTATCCTCAAATGGAAGGCCTGATCCTGTCTCTCACAATAGTTTACACTTTGTTGTAAAATCTACCCAAGAACAAAGTGGGTATGTTAAACCTGTGGATGGATGAAGTTTATAATCCAAGTAGGCCACGGCGGGGTTTGAACTCAGAAAGTAAAGATTCGGAACAAATACCACGAGGCACTTTTCTCTGACGCTCTAAGGATTTCGCCAGTCAGCCGCGTTGCTCTGGTATTTAAATTATCGATTCTGGAAGGATCAAAGGCAAGTTTTACCTCGGCGGCAAATGAATTCAGAACTAAAATGCTGTAAGGAATTTTTTTTTTGTACGATGTTTTAACGATTTCGCGCCACTTCACCGCTCAAGACAAATACTTTATTTATCGAACCCCTGAGGATGAAAGGCGGCGTTGATGTTGGAGGAGAAACAACTTGAGAGAGACAGAGAGAGAGCGAGAGAGAAGAAAAGAGCCAGAGGAATGAAGTTGTGTAATGCGACAGAGTAAGAGAGAGAAAAGATACGGTGTGCCTTTGATCATAGTTCTGCTTAATCCGGGATAATCGGGGACTAAGTAGCAACAACAGCAACAATAACAATGGCGTCGATGATATCGACTACGAAAAGCGATCAAACAGACACGTGTGTGGACTTGCTTCAGAATTAATGATTTGACTGAAAGGGTAGAGAGGACGAAATGCGTGTATTATAGTTTGATCCTTCTATGAATAAGTTCAAATACGGCATATATCGAATTAGTTCCACTTTGTAATTCATTGCGCTCGGTTCAGTTTTTTGAATGTTTTTGGACGGGGATATTTTTTTTTTTACGTTGGTTACAAATTTTCCTCATAACGGTCACTGTTTCCTTGTATATCAAATTATGAAAATGGTAAGATGTGTATGTATACTTAACTTATGAGTGCTTGTGTATCATAGGGAGAGATCCCTATAGGGAATCTCAAATCATTTACCGAGATAATACGCTCTTTCTTCTATTAACCTGTATCCTGGTATCATTAGATATGAGTAAATACACCATTCGGCCATGAATAACCATGGGATTGCATCTAAAAAGTTCCCCTCCGAGGCACAAGTCCAGGCAAGGTTGTTTTATAGATGACCAGCAACTGCTCATGCATATCAGCCTCCATTCTCCACATCACCAATGTTATCCAAGGGATAGTCAAATGCTGATACATTTTGGCACCAGTGACGTCGCAACTCATTCCTGCATAAAGTTTTTAGATATTAAATATATATATATATATAATTAGAGGCTATGGAAGCAACTGGCACAAAGCAAGAGATAGTTCTGACAATCAATATTTGCGCATAGAGCTCTGATTTAGATATTCACTTTACAAATAAATCGTTTTTAGGTTCAATACCAAATTATTCGAGTTGGCGAAACCTTGTGAGGGAAATTTGTCAGATGGAAATTCGGTTAAGTCCCTTTAAATGCACTGCACCAATGAACTTAATCTGTCGCTCCATTTAATACAAAATCACGTGGTCATCATCCGCCATGAGAGGCCATTCTGTTGTAAAGTCTGGAAACAGATTTTCGAGTGGTTGTGAATAACTGCTCCCAACCAGTCTCGAAGGCTGTGAAAGGGTCAGGTGCAATACTCTTCTTCCACTGACAAAGTCACTATCAAAACAAAAGTAAAATAAAAACATCTTGGGAAAACTGGAGGAAAAAGGCAGACTATTGGAAAAAACAAAACATTTTCCTCCTTTTTTATGATTTCAAGAATATTATAACGACGCAAGAAGAATGATTAATAACTTACATTGTTTTGGCTTTATAATAAAATATTTGAACACACATACACACATTTATAGATATAACTATATAAGAAAATAATTTTATTCTCAAACGCAGGATAATGTTAATAATATAGCATGAACAGGATAAATTATCCATATTTTGCTGGCCGCCAACACATTTTTCTGCAAAATATGGGTAGTTTATCCTGGTCATATTATATTATTAGCATTATCCTGTGTTTGAGAAAAATAAAATTATTTCCTTATTTTTCAATACATCTCAACGATTCTTAAGCAAACTTTGTTTACTTTCATCGTAATTTGAATTTAACGTATATAAATATATATAATTATACCAAAGGCAATCTTTATATTCAGGTCAACGTGGATGTTTTGTTAGAACGCCTGAATACTGCGGTAATTACCTTGAGAAAGCCTCTCATATGGTCGCATGGTGCTTAAAAGTATTCATATCTATAGCATTGGCAGACATTAATCGTATGCTTCGGGCACCAGATACATTGATTTGGAACCTACATCATATCCTGAATAACAGTTGCTGAGTGACCGCATACCAGCCACCAAATCTCTCAGCTTGTGATACATAGGATTTTAGGAACCTTTCAGGTTGAGATGTCCAAATAGCC
>NC_142944.1:46688159-46693159 GCF_046866305.1 Octopus bimaculoides | reverse complement strand
TAAAACGTATATATAGAATTTGCATAAATTTCTATATAATGATATTTTTGTGTAGGAAAGATTTTAAATATATATATTTAGGTTTTTGAACACGCTTGCATTGAAGAACGAAGATTTAGTTTTTAAAATCTGTTCAAATAGAATATGAAAATGGAATTTCCATTGAAATAACTTTTTAGGGTGGTACTAAAGATAGCATATGGCTAAATTTGACTTTTGTTTTGGTTAATACATATTTCTAAAAGAAAAGTTGGGTCATGTCAAAACGTGGCTCTTCACAAGGCGTGTATTATACGCGATCGTTGTAGGTGGTCCGTGGCATACCCCCCCCCATGCACGCACAAACACATATTCATATGCATATTTACATACATGTGCACGGATGTATATATAACTATATATATATATATATATATATATATATATATATATATATATATATATATATATATATATATATATATATATATATATATATACATACACACACACATACATATACACTCATGCATGTGTTTGTGTGCGTCACTACATGTTTGCATACATGCATAAGTATTTCTTCCTGTTCTTACAATATGGTCGTGTTGTTTCAGTATGTATGTGACCATAGCCATGTTTTATAGAATAACATATTCTAATAATACTTTGTTCAGCATTAATTTGTTTCCGAATTTGGAACCAGTCCTCCTTTTTCGTCTCTCTTACTCTCTCTCATCATATATGTATATACCGTAATGTTTTTAATTTTTCATTTTCACAAATATGAAAATGTTATTTACATGGAACGTTTCTTAGAGAAGTATCTTAATTGTTGTTTATGTACACTAACCCGATGCATTAATTCTGATCCCCACAGTCGTCCGAGACCCAATCCTGGTTTTCCTTCATTTCTGATTAAACATATTCTAAACAAATACAGAAACTCTTTGAATTGCCTATACATCTACTTTATACACGAAGAACCACGCCGAGGATACATCACCGTAGTTCTATGGGCTTTTAGAAATAGCAACTTAATGCTCCGCAGACAACATCCTACTGTTTTAAAAAGAAAATAATACAGTCTATACAGTGTCCGTGTGACAATATAGTTGAAATTAAAAAATTAAAAACAAAAAGTAGAAATAACGGAGAGGCATAGTATGAATTGCTTTGAACATAATTCGACTGTATAAAGACCAAATTGAGGTAAAACTAGTATTAACCCCCCCCCCCCCCAGCTATTTCTAACTTTCTTTCCATACCCAGCATTTCATCTGAAGTTAAATTCAATCCTATATAAACATATTAACAACGGTTTCTGAACAAGGACAGCTATTTTTCGGAGATATGTGTCCGTCGATACCATCAACCACAATGTTTGACTGATGCTTTATTTTATTTTTCTTGGAAGTGTGGAACGTGAAGATGATTTCAGTGTGAGTTCAATTCAGGATGAATTCAGGATGGTAAAATCTGCAGGAAATATCTCAAGGTATTTTTTCCGATGTTCTAACTTTTGTAACAAGTTAGCCATCCTGCCTTATAAAAACATCAGTTATACCATACCAGCTGGTATTTTTATAAGGCAGGATGCCTAGCTTGTCAAAAACGTTAGAACGTCGGAAAACCGAGTGAATGTGCATGGATCAGTGGTTAGAGTGTCGGGCTCGCAATCATAAGTTAGTGAGTTCGAGAGTTCGATTCCCGAAACGGGATGTATGTTGTGTTTTTGATCAAGAGACTTTGTTTCACGTTGCTCCAGTTCATTCAGTTGTAGATATGAGTTTTGACATTTCTGGCACCAAACTATATCGGTTTTTGCCTTTCCCTTGGGCAAAATCGGTGACGAAGAGAGGGGAGGATTATATGCATGGGCGATAGGTGTCTTCCATAAACAACCTTGCTCGGACTTGTGCTTCAGAGGGTAACTTTCTAGGTACATTCCCATAGTTATTCATCATCGAAGGGGGTCTTTACCCATTACCGTTTCCCATACCAACACTTATTCTTCGGTTTTTCATAGTCTTACTCTTTATAATAGCAGTTAGACCATAAAAACGTGTACATAACAACATCATAACGTTGAGTACATTCTCGTATCATTATCATTCATGTTCTTAGTGAGCAGGAAAAAGCTATTTATTTATTAAAATCCTAACTTTGGACACCTAGCAGTAAATTTTTACTGTTGCTACAAATAATTAAAATTACACAAGTATCCATCCATGTATATATATATATATATATATATGTATGTATGCATGCATACATGAATGTATGTATATAAATTAAGAGGAAGGCAAGTGTGTCATTCAAAATTTTATTGGATATAGATAAACATCTTATTGTTTTAATTATAATCCGCTGATGAGTGCAAAAAGACATTAATGAGTACAATGTCTGAGGAGTACAAAAATATAATAATGTATACTATTATCATAATAATAATATGCATTATTTCTTTGATGATATCGTGGTCTTTTTGACAGAAACAGCTGCCTGGGATAATTGAATAAGTGTATAATCCATCATGAACAACAAAATCTGCTTCCTTCCATTTTTTTTAATGACATTTATTGAACCCCGTTTAATTAATTAATTCTTATAATGATCATTTGCTTGCATATATTCATACGGATATGATAAGAAATTCGTAAATAATCCACGATAAAAAGGTATTGGAAACCTAGGGAATAATTCCCTTACTGGAGAAAGCAAAGTTTCATCTGGATAAATTTTATATATATATATATATATATATAAGGGCATTACTATACAATAATGCCTCACGCTATGAGGGACTCTAAGGTCAGACTACCATAAAAAGTACATTTTTACCGAACGCGAGGAAATGCAACTCTCAAAGCCAACCCCTTAAAAACAGATTAAATTATAGATCATGATTTCGTAGTTATTGTAGTATTATACAACCTTTACTCGTCAGTATAATATGGTCAAGAAAAATATAAGTAAAAATGGTAGTCTGACCTTAGAGTCCCTCATAGCGTGAGGCATTATTGTATAGTAATGCCCTTATATAAATATAAATATATATTTTCGGGAATAAATGATGGATTTTTTCCCTTATGAGGTTTTTTCACGCTAGCTACTTGATAAATTTTTGTAAAAGAATTCGTCCTATTATTGAATTTATATATATATATTACATATCGATACTAGAAACTTTCTGCGACGTGCTTTTTTCAGCTTCCATATGTTAAATCCACTCACATAGCTTTGGTTGATCCGAGGCTATAGTAGAAGACACTTGCCCAAGGTGTCACGCAGTGGGACTGAGCCCAGAACCATGTAGTTGGGAAGTAAGCTTCTTACCACACAGCCAGCATGTGTGTGTGTGTGTAGTAGTAGTAGTAGTAGTAGTAGTAGTAGTAGTTGCAGCAGCAGCAGCAGCAGCAGCAACAGCAGCAGTAGTAGTAGTAGCTAGATAATTAAATGATCTCCCTTGCAAGAAAGATCATAGAGTTACCTTCCTTTTCTAAGTTTCTCAAAGCATCTGTGTCATGAGACTTGATTTTTAATTATTCAAGAAGCTTAGCGTTTCTCTTGGAAGTTTCTAGAGATGTCGAGCTTCCATTAATATAAAACAGCTTGCTTACCCAACTTTTCGCTTTTTAGTCGATTACATTTAGAGCCATTCACGTCCGTCTATTTCTCTAAATGCCGCATGACTGAAAACCACCACTCAGCTGTTATTTCTAAATTTTCTATCTCCGAACTTTCTTGCACAGATTACTTCATTCAACCTCATTCCCTGTATCGTCACCGATAAAAGAAATAAAATATATTTTTATTTAGCAAATATATAGATCTTGAATTGATTCTTCATCTCTTTATGAACTCTTGTAATAACATACACGCAGCCACATCAACACCTTGTACTGACTATATATTCCCACTAAACACACACACACACACACATACACACACACACACACACACACACACACACACACACACACACACACACACACACACACACACACACACACACACACACACATATATATATTATTATATATATTATATATATACTACTTGCATTTGTCTCTGTATTCTGTTGACAAACAAACATACATGAAATAAAGTGAATGAGGAATACTTAATATATTGAGAAATAAAAACCCAAAAGAATATAAGGGCTTTTATATGAGGACTTTTCATGTGGAAAAAGCCTATAGTAAAACGATTTTATAAGGGATAGCGTAACTGTATTATTTGGTATTTTAGTATAAACAAGCAACACAAAAAATTTTAATTTAAAAACTTTACCTGAAAAAAATTCAACGAAAATATAATCACGTTGCGTTAAAAGAATAAAATATCAAAAGTGTTCGAGTTCTTTAAAAACTTTCATTCCGCCACGGGAGTCTTCTTAATTCGAAATCCAACTTTTTATTTCATCACAAATTAACTGCAAAAAAATAATTTTAATGGATTTGCCTTCCAAATATATTAATATGTAATCTGAAAGCGAATACATTAATTTTATTATTATTACTTCTCTCTCACTACTACGCTGGGCAAAATGCTTATCGCCATTTTCTCCGTTTTTACGTTCTGAGTTCAAATTCGCAGAGGTTGACTTTACTACAATGGAGTCCCTGTAATCGACTTAATCCCATCCCGGAAATTTCTGACCTTGCATCAAATTTTGAAGCCAATATTATAATTATAATTAAATCTTGTCCATTCCCTCACATTCAGCCTTGTGTTTGTTTTTTAAAGCATTCGTTCGTTACGAGGCCTTTAGACCACTAAAAACGTAAGAGCTACTAGAATAAAATGGACGCTAGACAGAAGTCAATAGGTGATGATGTACATTAGACTTAAAAGACTGGAGGTCATATTGAAGAGGAAAACCGGACTGTGGAAGGGAATTCCAAAGTTCAGAGGTGCGAAGGAAGTAACTGGTACTGTAAAGTGCTTTAGGAAACAGTATACTGATGAGAACTGGATGCAAGTCTAGTTGATCGCTGTATGTATATATACATGCATCC
>NC_142944.1:46673159-46685659 GCF_046866305.1 Octopus bimaculoides | reverse complement strand
ATAATAAGTCCCGGGGTCGATTTCTTCGACTATAAGCAGTGCTCCCGGATGGACGCAGTTAAATGACTGCAACAAGTCAGAGAATATGAAAAATACATGAATTCTATGCATCTTTCTCCTTATAATTCCTTAATTTCAATTTCAAATTTCTGTGCCTGGTTTTGTGTTTCGGGTGTTCGGCACACGATTGTAAGGTCGTGAATTCGATTCCCGGCGGTTTGTTGTGCCTTTGAATAGGACCTGTATTTTAAAGGGCCAGGCTTGTCACACTCTATGTCACGCTGAATCTCCCTGAGAACTACGTTAAAAGTACGCGTGTCTGTGGAGTACTCAGCCACTTGCACGTTAATTTCATGAGCAGGCTGTTCCTTTGATCGGATCAACTGGAACCCTCGTCGTCGTAACCGACGGAGTGCTATTAGTATTTCCCTTGCAATAGCTACGACCACAATAGGAATCCATGCGTATTTACAAAAAGGCTTTAGATGTTAAGCATGTTTTGCTAAAACTTGTTTGCATTTTCCCTCCATAAAGTCGTTACCTTTAGGATTCATTTTCTGAAGAAAATACATTTTTAGTTTTTGTTTTTAGAACCAAAAATACTCAGTATTTGTCAGGCATGACTGAACAATTTTACTTTGGAAGCATGTATTTTCGAGCTCAGTCCAGGAGCATGGCATCTTGAATAAGTCTTCTATTATATTTTTGGAATAAGCAATACTTTGTGAGTGAAATTTTTCAAACAGAAACTGCGCGCGTTCACTTATATATATTACATGGAAAAATGCTAGCAAGAGAAATAATATTCTTAAGATTATAAACCTGGGAAATTACAGGACAAGGTATTACACTTGGAAAAGTTCAGTACAACTTATTACATCTGGTAAAGTACAGAACAAGAACATTTTTACTTTAAAATATTGCAGCTAAGGATAAAGTTTCAAATAAAATATTTAGATTTAGAAAATATTAACTTTTATTAAAACTAAAAATTTTATTACAAGTTATTACTTCTATTTTTTATTACTTTTTACTTCTATTAAAAATATAAAATAACTCAATTGAAATATTTTTTGCACTTAAAAAAAAAAATTCATTTTTTAATTATTAATTAATAATCAGAAATTTGAAAATACGTTATAAAAAATAATAGAAGTGCATAATTAGTTAATACAATAAATAGAATAATACAAAAATTAGTTATATATAACAGTAAAATCTACCTATAAGAACAAATTCACAATAAAGTTTGCTTGAGTTATTGCCTAAGTTACTGCCAAGTCTTCACTTTTTAAGTCTTGACCCAACGCCTATTTTTTACATAATGAATTTGCCTACAATATATACGGTTTTACTTTGGATAAAAATTTAGTTATATTGGTACTTCTGGCTCTCATTTTTAAGTATTTTTCTGTGTCAATATTTTACAAAATGATGGTACCTTTTAAAATTATAATTTTACTTTGTAAATTAAAATCAAAGAATTTTTAATATTCAAATTTTATCCTGCAATATTTTAAGTAAAACTTTTCTTGTTCTGTACTTTACCAGATATAAATCTGATTATTTTCCTCAAATTTTAATAATGGGTTCTTTAATGACCCTTGACACAATATCCTTGTGATTTAAATCCTGCCAACCTCATACAATGCTCGAGCGTTAGAAATCCCTTCACGACATGTCCTTGTTGTTACTTTTCAAGAAATGTTCGTCTATTTTAAACAATTCCTAAAGATTTAGCCTATTTTTCATGGGAATTCCACATTTTACAACCCTTGGAAAAATTAAATAATTAATCTTGCGATAATTCCTTTACAAGACATTAATGAAATAACGTGAAATAAATTTGCATTAAATGGTTATAAAAATCGGTCACGCTCCTTTCACAGGCATACTCGAGTTTGGAGCATTGATGACTTCTTCTTCTTCTTCTTCTTCTTCTTCTTCTTCTTCTTCTTCTTCTTCTTCTTCTTCTTCTTCTTCTTCTTCTTCTTCTTCTTCTTCTTCTTCTTCTTCTTCTTCTTCTTCTTCTTCTTCTTCTTCTTCCATAGTTCATGCTTTTATTCTACTATCAGGTAATAATAATCAATACTTGAAGGATGCTGCTCCTATAGATGTTGTCTCTTACATCCATTACCACGCTTAAAGAGCGGAAGCAGTACTAAGAAACAAGCCCTTAACTGAAATCAAAGTCAGCTGAGCCAATCTCATCCTTAGGAATAATTAAAAAGAGAAAGCTGACTTAAGCAGTATTTGAAATTCGAACGTAAAAGTACTAAACTTTAAAGGACTAATACTTTACATTTGCTGCTAGCGATGCATCAAAGCCCAAACTGCAAACTCATGGTAAATCTCTACTAAAATTTCCATTTCCAGGATGAGTACCACAAATACATATACAAAAGTGCGAAAATCCTCAAGATTGACTCAAATAAAAACGGCTACCCTCGGATATGATAGTGTTCCTTCCATTAATTCCAAGCAAATCGCTAAAACTAAGCTCTGTCTTTGTGAAACTCTTCAACCTCTTCCATTTTCTTTTCTTTCTCTTACTTCCACTCTCTTTTTCTACAGTTATATACCGATATCTAAAAACATACATGAGTGGCAATCCCCAAGAACGGTAACATTTTAAAACTGCTGTTCTATTGCACTCGCATCAGCGATCTCAAATGCGATGGAGACAGTCGTTTAATAACGGCTTTCTCCAACACCTTAAATCTCTTCCTCTCCTAAGTGGCCATAAATACGACTTATATAAAATCAAGTACGCTGCAGACCTATGCACTTACGTCACACCTCGATGAGTTCTCGTCATCGACAAAATTTGGTGAAAACAATGTTGTACCTGTCGACATTAGCAAAGAATTAAACCATATTTCACACGTGAAACTCCATCAAAATTGTTCGCCTCTCCTCATCATTTTGATTGGCGACTTTCTTGTCAGATCATGTAGTCATGACGGGAACTGAAGAAGTTCTTTCTGACCCATATTGTATGAAGTTTGCTGTGTATCAGAGTTCAGTTTGTCTCTCCTTATTCTTCCATATATGCTTTTGTATTTTACGCGACAAAACGTTATTAATGCCCGTCTCTACACAGGTATTACCGCCCTTCATTTCTCCATAATCAACTGTCCCAGCCAAAGTTTATGAAACGATTTTTTTTTTTGGCGGGGGAAGCTAAATGTGTTTATTTTTGAGCGTTTTCAGCAAAATAACATTTTGTTGAAAAATAAACAAACATATAAACACCTTTAGTGAAAAATAAACGTATTTTCGTAAAAAAAAAAATCCTCAAAAGTAGTGATTTATGAGGTAGATAAAAGTCTAAATCATAGCTGAAAAAATATTCCGACTTTATGGAAGAGAAACTAAAACATGAAGATATTTTGTAAAAAAAAAGGAAAGTAATGCATAAAGATATTTATAATATAAGATTTTGTGAGAAAATCTAAAAGGTAAAAAATATTTGTCAAAATATCTAATATTTGAAATTTCTGTAAATAGCTAAAATTTATAAGTAATTTGGTGGAACTCCTAGCCTCTGATAAAGGAAGATTAGTTTTTTAAAAAATAATAGATTAAAAATATATGGACTTCACGTGAAAAAATATCTTCAAATAGTTTAGAACCTTTATTAAAAGCAGGGCAGGAGCACTCCGTCGGTTACGACGACGCGGGTCCCAGCTGATACGATCAACGGAATAGCTTGCTCGTGAAACTAACGTTCAAGTGACTGAGCGATCCACAGATGCGTGTACCACTAACGTAGTTCTCAGGGAGCCTCAGCGTCGCCGGGAATCGAACTCACGACCTTACGATCGTGAGCCGAATGCCCAAACCACTAAACCACGCGCACAAACACACCAGCAGACACATAAGCATGTATTTAAGCGCACGCGCGTGTTTGTGTGAGTTAAATTGTTGGAGAAAAAAACTACCGAATACAGTGGAAAAAACTCCATAATTTAAATGACTTTCGGTTTAAAAAATGTTTTTACTTTCAAGCCAATAGTTTGATGGAAACACGTATTCAACTATTATGGTATTGTTTGAAAAATGTTATTACGATTTACCTTTACTATTAATTAACATAGTTGGAACTATAATTGTGTTTTAAACTCCAAAGATGCTGGTAATGGCTGTTGAATAGACTCGGTTTGTTGAAATATACCAAAATTATAATAATTTCTTCATTTGATTTGATGTCATTTAATAGAAAGTAAAATTCCCAGACAATCTGGCAATTATCGATAACTAAGGAATCGACATAACACAAAACAACACAAAATATCCCACTAAAATATTCAGCAAAACGTTTCAGTGACCCATTTTGCATTTACCATTTTATGTCTAAATTGCGTAGATTTCATACATCAGAAGTTCTCATCATGGGTGGTATCGCCCCCAGGGGAGCACTGGGCATGTCGAAGGAGGCTTTAGGAGGCGGCGATGGAGTGGGTTAGGTAACATAATTAACATACTAAATTTAACTGTAGTAGTAATTATATTATACATGATAAAATTAGTTATGGTTATTAAAATAAAATGAGAGATAAGTATATATCGTGGCTAAAGACATGTTTGAACCAAGATAATTAATTTTTAATTATATTGTTCTGGCTTGAGTAGTATCTTTTTAAATGTGTAGTCTTGCTTGTTTTCTTTGTATATTGTGAATTCCATTTGATTAAAATTTATAAATTATCATCCATGTCAAGCTAGTTTAGTTGTGATACCTCACTCGCCACTTAAGTGGGTGTGAGACACAAAAACTACTACGAAAAAGGAAAAAAATTCTTAGGAACTACTGGCCTAAAACACTCATATATATACAGTAATGACCTGGGCCTGACATTAAACTGCACCCGATAATAAGACTCCAGTTCAAGAGTTCTGGAAATGTGAATTGCATGGAGTCATCTCTTATTTACCATTCTGACCCAGAACAGTAGTATCTGTCGGGGTCCCATCTATAGGTTAAACAGATTCTTGTAAGGATCGATTGAGATTCTTCAGCTGCAGTGAAAGCAATCAATCTAGGAGAAAGAAAACTCCAAAATTAATACTCTCTTCCAGCATGACATAAAAGTTTATCCTCTCACAAATATTACAATAATCGTAAATTCTCATTAACTTACGTCGCCCTCGTTATGCTCTTTCCCAGTTAATCCTATTAGTCACAAATATATAACTGCTCTTTTTGAGATTTCTGGCATCGTAGATGTCCCACGGCATGCATTACATCTGGTTCTCACTATGTCGTCTTAGTTCTAATTAATCTCCAGAAATGCCTTATAATGGTCAAATTTTCGAATCGATAAGGAAGCATCGACAACAACAACAGCCATCAGAAAAATAACAACCATAATATGCGATCGTTTGTTGGTCAGTGGGATCGTGTCAGATATATGCGGTTGCAAACTTTGATTTCTGCGAGTTCAACGTAATTAATACCTGGTCCCATAGAAAAACCTCAAAGCAATAATCTTTTTTGCCCACTCAACATTAATTGTATTCAATAGAATTTTTTTAATCCTAAAAAAAAAAGCAAAAAACAAATAGGGAGGAAAAAAGAAACAAGAATTCATTTTGAAAGACGGAATAAATCTAAGATACAAAAAAAATGAATAAATAAAAAACGGCATGGCTTAATTTGATAATGTGTGCGTGTGTGTGTTGTACAAAGAGGGAGTATTGAGAAATTTAATGTAGTTGATATAAATACACAAGCAAACACACACACACACACACACACATGCACATACAAACTTACGCGCTCATATATATTTCCTATGGAAATGAATATAATATATTCAAAGAATTTAGCCAAATATTTTTGATCTAGGAGAGCCAATATATTTCATTGAAGAACAAGATATATTTTCGTTTACTTAATATCCTACATTATGTGTATATATATATATATATATATATATATATATATATATATATATATATATATATATATATATATATATATATATATATATATATATATATATATATACACACACACACACACACACACACACACACACACACACACACACATATATATATATATGTGTGTGTGTGTGTGTGTATGAGATCATATTATATATATTATACGATTATTTTATTATATTCTTCATATAAACGCAAATCCCGTAGGGGCGGGGTAAAGAAACCAGTAATAATAAATAAATTAGTGAATACAAATAAAAAAGAAGTAACTAAAAAAAAAAATTAAATGTGGGTAAATTAAAACACAAAGACAAACCAAAAGATTACATCTGGGATTTTCTGTTGGAATTTAATTTCATGTGATATTAATAAAAAATTCTGTAAATGTATCCTCACATATAATTATTGACAACTTGTAATAAATTGGGTTAAAGTTTTGGTACAAGGCCGGTAACTTCGGAGAAGGGTGTAAGTCGACTAATGGTACTTAATTTATCGACCCCGAAAGGATTAAATATAGTCGACCTCGGTGGAATTTGAACTAATAATAATGGATTCAAATTTTCGCACAAGAGTAGCGGTTTCTTTGAGGGGAACAAATTGAATACATCAACCACAATATTCGCATGGTACACATTTTATTTTGTTCTACTCTAGGCACAAGGCCCGAAATTTTGGGAGAGGGGGCCGGTCGATTAGATCGACCTCGGTACGCAACTGGTACTTAATGTAACGACCCCGAAAAGATAAAAGGCAAAGTCGACCTCGGCGGAATTTGAACTCAGAACGTAAAATCAATTAAAATGCTACTAAACAAGGGTAGCAGTTTTTGAGGAGAAGGAGAGGTTGATTTCATCAACTCTAGTATTTGCCTGGTACATATTTCATTGACATCGAAATGATGAAGGGTAAAGCTGACCTCAGAACATAAAAACAAATAAAACGCCGCTAAACATTTTGGCAAAAGGCCAGCAAATTTGGGGGATGCATAGGGGTCGATAACATCGATCCTTGCGCATAACTGGTACTTATTTTATCGAAAGAGTGAATGGCGGTATTTGAACTAAGTTCAGTATTTTCTCCGGGGCGCTAACGCTTCTACCAGATCGTCACCTTCTCTTGACTTCTAATTGTTGACTCCTTACAATAAATTCAGCGCAAATGTTGCATACCTATTCTCATCAAAGCAAACATCAGCTATGTACAAGTGTATATGTGTGTGTGCGTGTGTGTGCACGTACAAGTGTATGCATGTACATGAACGTTCATATGTATATATGTGTGTGTGTTTGTGTGCGTGAATAATGTATAAATATGTTTATGTATGTATATATGTATATATATATATAAATATATGTATGTATGTATTGATCTACAAACACACATGCACGCACATACACATCTATCTATCTATCTATCTATCTATCTATCTATCTATCTATCTATCTATCTATCTATCTATCTATCTATGCATGCAAAGCAGGGAAATATGTAACCGCTGAAAGCCCCTTGCACAAACAAACCAGCACCAACATCACAAAAACACACACAATGCTATCAGCGATAGACACAAAAAACACAAGACAAATGGACTACATCATATCTCAAACAAACATTTCTGAAGATAATTATAAGCTTAACAATCATCCACGCACTACACCACCGAAACACATCAAAATAGTTCACATCGCACAAACGCAGCACCACACACTCAAAACCCTCTTTCCGAATGTGGTTGGGGGGTTCCAAAAATATTTATCAAAGAAACTCTTCAAAAACCTCATCCAAGATACTTCAAAAGAAGAGGAAGCTAAAACTTTCGAAACGAGTAAGTAACCTTCTCTCTTGTCTCTTTTACTGTCGTGTATGAAACACACATTTCGACTTCAACTATGCTTAAATTAGGTTGTGTAAATGTACGTGGCTTGGCATCAGCTTGGAAGCAAGGTTACCTTCTAAATGACATCAAGTCACAGAACATAGAAATCATGGCTATCAGTGAAACCAGACTCAGTAACCCGCGGGCCCTCTCAAGTCCATGTTTGGTGGACATTTCAACATTTATTTTTCTCCCTGTCTGCCAAACATGGTTGGTGGTGGTAACGTAGTGCTTTTTCGGAAGAGTCTGAACCTAAAAGTAAGGCCAATATTCCTAGACCCGGAGGGTAGGCTGGTTGTCTTGGACGTCGATGGCACAAACGGGTGTGCTTTCCGTCTGATGGCAGTGGATGCACCGTCCTTAACGGGTCGGGCGGATTTCTTTAAACGTCTAGAGGTTTTCCTGGGAACGTCACGACCTTTACTGTTAGTAGGGGACTGGAACGCTACCTTGGACACGCATATAGACTATGTGGGAGTGGATAGGAGTAGAAGGGGTTGTAAGTGCCTCAAAGACCTGCTCAGACATTTCCATTTGTCTGACAGGTTCCGACTCGACCATCCGAACGTGCCAACGTGGACTTGGACAAACCGCGTCGGATCGTCGAGATCGTATCTAGATAGAATTCTATGTAGGACAGCGGATAGAAATAGTGTAGGATGTCCACGATTTAAAATAGTCAGCTACACAGATCACAAGTTTATGACGTGTACGCTCGACTTAGATAAGAAACATAAGCAGGGTCCCGGTTACTGGAAACTGAACGCTTTGCTCTTAGCGCGGCAGGTTTACAGGAACCGGATTAGCGAATTAATTAAGAGGGCGTTAACAGGAGCCATCGTTAACAACCGTTGGTGGTTTGCCCTGAAAATGGCAATTAAATCGGAATCTATTAGGTTTAGTAAAGAACTAGCGATAGATCGAAATAGATTAGAGGGAGACTTAGTTAAGAAACTAGAAGAGGCACTTACAACTGACAGCGCAACCAACTTTTGGCTGCGAGGATGGCCCTCGACCAACACCTCAACGCCAAACACGAAGGCTGCGTCGTCAGAGCTAAAATGGGTGCCTTAAGGAACGAAGGGATCGAAGCTGCGCGAGAAGCCCGGGTGGCGGAGACGCAACGCGGTAACAGAGCCACCATTCGGTCTCTAATCGATGAACAGGGATGCAGTTTGCTCGAACCCGAAATGATGTGTGGAGCCTTTCAACAGCACTTTGCTGGACTGTTCGGTGCGAGCGGTGGGACGGAACGCAGGATGGAGTTCAGTGCCTACCTGACCGGCCTGCCGCGGCTCTCGTCGGGAGAGGCAGAGTGTTGTGAGGATCCCATCACAGCTGCTGAAGTAAGGGATGCTATGGCGGGCTGCGCGATGGACACGTCGCCTAGATTGGATGGTCTACCCTACGAGCTGTATTGCCAAATGCCAGACTTGTTTGGTGACCTCTTGGCATCAGTCTACTGCAACTGGCAACAAAACGGGAGAATTCCCGGTTTCGTGAGCCGAGGTGCAGTGACATTGCTGAAGAAAGACCCAAATAAGGGGAATTTTATCGATAATTTCTGGCCCATCACTATGGTCAACGCAGATTCGAAAATTTTGGCCAAAGTAATAGCCGAGAGGTTGGCGCTTGTCATCGATAAACTGGTCGACAAGGCGCAAACATGCGCCGTGCCGGGCAGAAGCATCCATAACAACCTCCACCTCATGCGCTACATCATGGACAGGGTAGTTAAGGATCCTGGCATGGGTGGGGCGCTGATCAATTTAGATCAATCTAAAGCCTTCGATAGGGTCGACCATCGATACCTGGCGGCCGTCCTCAGGGCAGCTGGCTTTTGTCCCGTCTTCCGAGGTTGGATCGCTGCCTTGTATAGCGACATCCGATCGGTAATTTGGGTAAACGGTCACCTGTCAAAACCGCTCGACATCACGCGTTCGGTCCGTCAGGGATGTCCCCTGTCGGCGCTTCTGTATGTATTGACGCTCGAACCACTACTGCGGAAGCTGGCGACACTGAGGGGTATCCCACGGGAGCTGGGTTGTGGGACGAGCGTGTCTGCATATGCGGACGATGTCACCGTCATAGCGTCGAGCGAAAAGCACGTCGAGATGCTAGGCGAGACACTTAAAGAATACGAAACGGTGACAGGAGCAAAAATTAACCCGGAAAAGTCAGTGGGTTTGTTACTCGGCACCTGGAGAAGCAAGCCCATACCGTCCAACAGCGACTCCGTAGTGGGACGCTGGACGGACGGACCGGTTAAACTGCTCGGGGTCTGGTTCAGTCCGGACCTCCAAATGGATAAGAACTGGGACGAGATCACCAGTAGAGTGATCAAACTCAGCCAAACATGGGCCGAGACAAAGTTATCTCTAAAAGGCCGGGCGGAGGTGGCTAATGTGTATATCGCATCAGTCATCGATTACCGCCTGACCGTCGTGCCTTGTCCCGATGCCACCATCACGAAACTAGAACGCTTTCTGTGGAAGGGTGGCGTTCCGATGGTGAGACGATCCATTTGCTGTCAACAACCGTTACATGTAGGACTGGGGATGCCGTGGTTAATGATGCACAGACATTCGCTGAGACTGCGGCATCTCTGGAACTTCATTGACGACGGTGAACAGGTGTGGGCGCCGTTTGTGAGACACGCCTTCCCGCAGCTCGTCTCACTCACCGAACTGCAAACATGGATCAGGAAGAGACCGAAACTGGGCGATTGGCACCGCGAGTGTCGCCAAGCTCTACAACAGCTCTGCCGTCCGGGATCAATCTTGTGCAACTTCCAAACGACCAATGCGTTCTATAGAGGACTAGTGGAGGGGAGGTCTAACGACACTCTCGGGGCAGACCTGGGTGTCGACGAGAAATTCCTAACCCGCCTTTTCAAGACGACGTTCGGGCCGGGGCCTATGGATAATTTCCAGAGATCCCTGGCTTGGCAATGCTATCGGGACGCACTACCAGTTCGAGAGATCTACAGACACGGTTCGAAAACCACCGGACCGACCTGCCCGAGATGCGGTCAGAGCGACGAAACTGTTCTGCACGCACTCGTGCAGTGTCCAGATATTTCAGAGCTGTGGACCTTCGTCGAACGGCTGTTGTCGCGTGTGGGACGAGCCCACTTATCAGCCAAGTCTATCGTGAATATTGTTCCGCCACCTTCCTTTAAACGGGAAGGAAAAACGGTTTTTGTAACACTGATAGCTATGGCAAAAGAATGCGTGTGGTGGACGCGTTTGAAAGGTCTACAAACAAACACTTTCCTCTCTGGTCAGTCCCTCGTCAACTTTTTCAAGTACCACTTGAAAAGGAGGATGAGGATAGAGAGGAAAGTGTTGTCGAATGAAAGTTTCAATAAAAAATGGGTAAATGTGGCAAGAATGGTAAGAATGACAGACGACACCATTTTAAGCATAGACTTGTAACAAAAAGAGACAAAAAGAGAGAAGGTACTTACTTTCAAGTACCTTTAAAAAAGGAAGCCTGAGGTGACCGTAGGCTTTTCTCTCCACGGATAAACCTAATCTGTTCCCCGTTTTTTTTTTACACGATCCCTATTGATCGCCCCACCACCCCCTTTTTTTCCGAGATCCCTTTTGATCGAAATTATCCCCCCTCCCCCGGCCAAAGAAAAGCTCTACATTGTAATTTGTCCATTTTCTGTATTTAGCCCTGTGTGGCTATAATAAAAAGATCTCTCTCTCTCTCTCTCTCTCTCTCTCTTTCTTTCTCTCTCTCTCTCTCTCTCTCTCTGTATATATATATATATATATATATATATATATATATATACATATATATATATATATCTGGTTGTCCATTCATTCGTCTTCCTAGTTAGCTAACTATTTACCTACATGCCTACCGATGTGTTGTTTCCACGTATGTCTTCACTGTCCAGTTTTTGTTCCCAACTTCGACCCGTTAAAAATCCCAAATTTTATTTTGGTACTTATGGGAGCAACTATCTTCGAAGACTCATATTGTCGTTCACTGCTCGAAATGAGGAGTAGATAGACAGCTGGCAACTGACGAAAGGTCGTTCTTTATGTTACTTGTCCTGTTTCCTCTTGTTGTTTGCGTATCGAACTCATTTGTTTTCGTATTTCATGTTGTTTACTGTTGGTGATATAATATACATAAATATATATTATTTACATCATATGGGAGAATTCACGAAAAAACAACAAATCGATGTATTAGTATAACGCTCGGGAATAAAGTCTTTAACGTTTCGAGCCTACGCTCTTCAACAGAATGGAACATATATATATATATTATATTATATATATATTATATATTATATATATATATATATATATATATATATATATATATATATATATATATATATATATATATATATAATTTATATTATATATATATTATTTATTTAATATATTTATATATATTATTTATATTATATATATATATATATATATATACATATATATATATATATATATATATATATAAATATTATTTATATTATATATACATATATGTGTGTGTGTGTGTGTGTGTGTGTGTGTGTGTGTGTTTGCGTAGCATGCATGTAGATTAATATATGGATGTAAGCATTAACATAAAAATCGTTGGTGTGTGTGTGTATGTTGGATTACGGGTTCGTCTTTTACTTTCATATTTCTGACTTCGTGCA
>NC_142944.1:46665659-46668159 GCF_046866305.1 Octopus bimaculoides | reverse complement strand
GATGATGATGATGGTCTGCAAGTAGTCATTGAGCTTGGTGAAACTCAGGAAGCCATATGCTATACGTCATTGCTTATGTTTCTGCTGCGATACCTATATACCAGGATTGATTAAAAATTATCCACGATTCCAGTGATTATAAATAATACCCATGCCCCCAAAATTGAAGCAAAATATCTAACCTGATTCTAATATTGTTCAAACGGGTAGCATGGACCCAAGTATCGATGAACTAAGAGCCATGCCCTCAATTGTGATCTCATAAGAAACAGCGTCTCAGTTTTGATGTAACAGTGACACCGTGCCCTTATGACCATGTAATACACAGTATGCTTCCAATACTGATAAAATAGGCATCATAGCTCTAATCTTCCTCGAATAAGGACGACGGAGCTAATATTGATGACAGAGGTACTATGTTTTGCATGTTAACGAAATGTGTACTCTAACTCAGCGGGTGGGGGAATACGTGTCAATCACAATAGTTACATAATGTAATTATGACGCCCTGCAAGATTAATGGAGGCGTGTGTATGTTGCGATGTTGATATTGTTGAAATATGTAACATTCTCTCAGATCATATGTGTGTGTGTGTATGTATACATGCATATATATACATATATATCTATATATATATATATATATAAATATATTCACAATAAATTATTTATTTATTTATTTTTTAGAAGAAGAGAACGTTGATTTTGCTTTTTTATTTGGGGTTCCATGACAATGGAGATAAATAGAAATATAGGTAGGTAGACAGGCTGAAAGTTAGATAGATACATTTTTTTTATTAGCCACACAGGGCTCAACGAAGATGGGACAAATACAATGTAGAGCTTTTCTTTTTGGGAGGGGGAAGGGGAAAAAAGGGGTGTGTCGATCAAAAGGGATCGTAGGAAGGGAAAAAGGGGGGAGTTCGATCAAAAGGGATCGAGAAAAAAAAAAAGGGTGATCAATAGGGATCGTGTATCACACAGTAATGTTCTCGTGTAAAAGGAGGGAGGACAGTTTAGGTTTAGCCGTGGAAAGAAAAGCCTACGGAAAAGACCACGGTAACCTTGGTCAATATTCTCATTGAAGAAACTTTAACAGTAAGTGACTCTCTTTTGCCTTTTTGTTTTATTTTTTTCTTGGATTTTTTTCTAGTTCATAGAGTTATGCTCAAGATGGCACCGTCGTTCAGACGTGCCATCCTTGCTACATTCACCCATCTTTTTTTGAAGCATTCACTAGACAAGACTTTCCTTTCTACTCTCACCTTCCTCTTCAGGTGATACTTGAAGAAGTTGATGAAAGATTGCCCAGAGAGGAAAGTCTTTGTCTCTAGACCTTTCAGACGCGTCCACCATACACATTCTTTCGCCATAGCCACAAGTACGATGAAAATAGCTCTTCCTTCCCGTTTAAAGGAAGGAGGCGCGACAATATTCACGATAGACTCGGCTGATAGACCGACACGTCCCACACGTCATAGCAGTTGTTCGACGTAAGCCCACAACTCGGAAATGGTGGGACACTGTACGAGTGCGTGCAGAACGGTTTCGTCGCTCTGCCCGCATCTCGGACAGGTCGGCCCCGTGTTTCTCGAGCCATGCCTGTAGAGCTTATCCCGAACGGGTAGTGCTTCTCGATAGCACTGCCAGGCCAGGGATCTCTGGAAGTTGTCCATAGGTCCCGGCCCGAAGGTCGTCTTAAACAGGCGGGTCAGGTATTCCTCGTCGACGCCCAGGTTCGCCCCGAGATCGTCGTCGTACCTTCCCTCCACTAATCCACTATAGAATGCGTTAGTTGTGATGCAGTCGCTCAAGGTTGACCCGGGTTGTTGGAGTTGCCGAAGAGCAGCGCGACACTCGCGGTGCCATTCGCCCTTCCTCGGCCTCTTCTTTATCCACGACTGCAGTTCGGTCATGGAGACGATCCTGCGGGAAAGCGCGCCGCACAAACGGTGACCACACCTGTTCACCACTGTCTACGTAGAGCCGAAGATGTCGCAGTCTCAGCGCGTGTCTGCGCATCATCAACCACGGCATGCCCAGTCCTCCTTTTAACGGGTGTTGGTAGCAAACGGATCGCCTAACCATCGGAACGCTTCCTTTCCACAAGAAGCGGAAGAGGATGCGCTCCAGCTTGGTGATGGTAGGGTCGGGACAAGGAACGACGGTCAGGCGGTAGTAGATGACGGACGCGATGTACGTGTTCGCCACCTCCACCCGACCTATTAGGGAAAGCTTCCTCTCGGCCCATTGCCGGGCTAGAGTGGCCACCCTTCTCGTTATCTCGTCCCAGTTCTTCTCCGTTTGGAGGTCTGGACCAAACCAGACCCCTAGCAACTCAACCGGACCGTCAGTCCAACGTCCCACGACGGAGGCGCTACTTGACGGCATGGGCTTGCTTCTCCAGGTACCGAGCCGCAAGCCCACTGACTTATCCCGGTTGATTTTCGCTCCCGTTACCGCTTCGTAGTCTCTCAGTGTCTCGTCGACAAGCTCGATG
>NC_142944.1:46648159-46658159 GCF_046866305.1 Octopus bimaculoides | reverse complement strand
TATACACATTGAAACTTTACTATAGTATCGTAAATGTATCGACTGCTATTTCCAGTAAACATTAGTGCTTTGTTGTGCCACAACTCATATATATATATATATGAGGGAGAGAGAGAGAGAGAGAGTACGTGGTAATTTGTTCCCGGAGAATGCTCGTAAACAGAAAATAAAACTCGTAGAGACGGTATGTCGTAAGCGGGTCATTGTAAAGTGAGGTATTACTACTACTACTACTACACACACACACACACACACACACACACACACACACACACACACACACACACACACACACACACACACACGATTAGCTTATGCATATGTGTTTTGTACTGAAAGGCAGAATGTTTATTAATGAAACAAAGAGGAACATAATTCAAAGCGAAAGATAGAAACTCCGTAGGGAGTTTTATGGATAACTATAAATCAGATGTTTTGAACTATTTTTTTGTTTTTCAAACCCCTTTGATTCATATTTTAATTTACGGGACCCCTTTAGCCATTTGATGCTTTAGAAAATCCCGCTAAATTTTTATAAGTAAATATTATTAGCATTTGTATAAAAAAACTTGTTAACGTATATTTTGTGTATTGTGTAAGAATAAGCAATTTATAGCAGATAAATTTTAACAAATTCTTATATGGATCACCAAGGACCATATGGATCCCGGTTGAGAATCACTGGTTTAAATCTTTAAGAATTTATGTAACATCATTGTCTCTAAGGAGAGAGATGACGCCAGTACATTATTTTATACGAAGAATTTAAGACAATATGTAGAAGTAAATAAATTATCCTACAAGATGCTGCGGTTTTGTAAGATATTCATCAGATCTTTTGATCTTCAACTTCTCATTTTATGTACTTAATTTGATTAGTTTAAAAGCATTTAGAAACGGGGAAAAGATATATTCCTTGATCCTTGCAAAATATGCCAGAATTTTGTTTTCTTTTAGTCAAAACTCAGTAATTACTGGTTTACGAAAGAACTTAAAGATACATGTAGACACTAAAATAAAAAAATAAAAAATGGCACTTAATCGGTTTTGACAACGAGTGTTCCAGTTTATCTGATCAACGGAACAGCCTGCTCATGAAATTAACGTGCAAGTGACCGAGTACTCCACAGACACACCTACCACATAGTTCTCAAGGAAATTCAGTGTGAAATATAATGTAACAAGATGGCTCCTTTTCAATTACAGGTACAAGTCATTTTTGCCGGCTGAGTGGACTGGAGCAACGTGAAATAAATGTCTTGTTCAAGGGAAAATATACAGCCGGGAATCGAACTTACGATCGCGAAACGAATTCCTTTTACGTCTAGAGCACGCACCTTCACAAACATGTAGATACTAATGGTAATTTAAAAACATACAAGCCAGTGAGCTGGCAGAATCGTTTGCACGCCGGGCAAAACGCTTAGCGGCATTTTGTCCGTCTTCACGTTTTGAGTTCAAATTCCGCCGAGGTCGACTTTGCCATTCACCTTTCCGGAGTCGATAAAATAAGTACCAGTTGAACACTGGGGTCGATGTGATCAACTTATCCCTCTCTTCAGAAATTGTTGGCCTTGCGCAAAAAAATTGGAATCAGTTTTAAGACATAGACCTGCTGCTATGTCAAACGAATATATGACACTTGAAGGAATTACTTGTGATTCTCATATGGATTAATCCTAATTTCGCAATAATGAATCCTAATTCTTAATTTAAACACACTAGGATAACACCCCATCTCACATACATTCTCATTAAATGAAATACGAGAAAGAACAGTAATCTCTTAAATCTGATGTTGATTTAAGGTCTCTAAATTAACATGTGCAAGTGAATATAGTTGTATACGTTCTTGCGTTCTTGGTTATTTCTAAAATAAGGGTACTTGACTGCGCAATTACATACTCGCACCAAACTATAAAGCTAATTGCCTTTTCTTTCTTTCTGTCCACTCTACACACTCACTTGAGTGTGTGTGTGTGTGTGTGTGTGTGTGTGTGTGTGTGTGTGTGTGTGTGTAAGCGTGTGTTTTTGTATCTGTTATCACACCGCTTAACAAGTGTAAGTCTATTCACATGCCTGTAACGTATAAAATTTGAGTCTATTGGTCATATATCAACTTATCTACTTACTCTATCCATCAATCAATCAAATAACCAATCAATTTATCTACATTCATCTATCTGTCTGTCTGTCTGACAAGCACTCTTGCTAACTTCCTATCCGTCTGTCTCTTTACCTACTTACCTACCTACCTGTCCGTCTGTCTGTCTATCTATCCACCTACCTACCTGTCTGTCTGTCTGTCTGTCTGTCTATCTATCCACCTACTTACCTACCTGTCTGTCCGTCTGTCTGTCTGTCTGTCTGTCTATCCACCTACCTACCTACCTACATACCTACTTGTCTGTCTGTCTCTCTGTCTATCTATCCACCTACCTACTTACCTACCTACCTACCTACCTACCTACCTACCTACCTACTTACCCACCTACCTGCCAACCTTCCTATCTTATTTCTTTACTACCCACAAGGGGCTAAACATAGAGGGGACAAACAAGGACAGACAAACGGATTAAGTCGATTACATCGACCCCAGTGCGTGACTGGTACTTAATTTATCGACCCCGAAAGGATGAAAGGCGAAGTCGACATCGCTGGAATTTGAACTCAGAACGTAACGGACGACGAAATACCGCTAAACATTTCGCCCGGTGTGCTAACGTTTCTGCCAGCTCGTCGCCTTATCTACCTACGTACCTATCTACTTACTTACCCATCTACCTGCCTACCTATCTATCTACCTAACCGTCTCTGTACCTACTCATATTAACAGATGCTCGGTTTCAGTTTAGAAGCCTATACTTTCCAGAACAACTTAAGATTTTCCATATCATTAAACACACCGTAGGAATAACCATCGACGTTCTTAGTTACAACTTGAGGAATACTACTTTGAAAATAAGCAATTTTATTTGGGATTCTAAACTGTTGGAATGACCGACTCCATTATCCTCTTTAGTTATCGATTACTCTTCCACGCTGACAAGACAAGTGTTCAGAACTGCCAAGTCTGTAACGGGTGTAACGCACTCCGAATCACTCTCCCCCATTCATTCATTTCAGAAAATACCCGACTTTTAAATCCTTTTATTCTTTTATGCGTTTCAGCCTAAAGGCTGTGACCATACTGTGACCGCCTGTGTTATTACGTTTCTTTTTTCAATGGCGTTATTGCTATCCGCTTCTGAGTTTCTTAACATAATATAGCTTCACCTTGGACCTTCAACAGCAAGAGGTCAAGTTCATTTTTGGAGACAACTACCCCTGCCCCATTTAGCTGTTTCAAATAATTTAGCATGGTGTGATTATTTTCTTACAGCTATTTTAAAATAATTTTCTATTATTGAATCGATACATATCAATGAAGAACGTGCACAGCAGGATCTCAAAGCAATTCCAATTATAATGACACTGTAAAATTCACTTAAAATATTTCATACAAGAATATTTATGGTTAAAATTCTGTCTGTATATAATGTTGTATATAGAAATAAAAACTGTTAAAATCTAAAAAAGTATTTTGATCTATTGAATGTTTGCTTTACTTCAATTATCGCTTTGTCTTCTTTTACTTAATTCTTTGTTGAATATGTTATCTAGGCGCAGGCGTGGCTGTGTTGTAAGAAGCTTGCTTCCAAATCACTGCATGGCACCTTGGGCAAGTGTCTTCTACAATAGCCTCGGACTGACCAAAACCTTGTGAGTGAATTTGGCAGAGAAAATGAAAGTAACCCATCGTATACGTACATACGTATGTGTGTGTGTGTATGTGTGTTCTACGTCTTACATCATCCGTTTTAATCTGGAAAAATATCACTATCAATGTCGTCAGATTAATCTAGACTATTTGAAGAGAGAGAGAGAGAGAGAGAGAGAGAGAGAGAGAGAGAGAGAGAGAGAGAGAGAGAGAGAGAGAGAGAGAGAGAGAGAGAGAGAGAGTTGGAAGGGCAGAGATGGAATTAGGAAAATAATGCACTCGTGAGAGCAGTAATGATTAATGTACTTGAAATTGTAAGAATTTTGCTTGTAAGTACAACGGTATGAGACGAAGAAGATACTTGTTGTATTGATCTATTTTTGTCGAACCACTGTGCAAAAAGACATCACTTTTGGGGAGCGGTGAGAGAAAAGCAAGAAAAGAAAAAAAAGAAACGCGCACACGATACATACATACGTACATACATACGTACATGCATATATGTTTGTGTGTGTCTATTTCTCTCTCTCTTTCTATACACACACACACACACACACACACACACACACACACACACACACACACATATATAATCTGTTATAATCAGATGTGACTCTGATGAAAGTAGCATTAATTTCTTAGAAAGTTCAATGCTTTTCAACTGATCAATGGACCGATGGAGTAAGCCTATCAATAACGAACCGATAATGACTACTAGAAACAGCTGTAAGGCAAATTTACCACAATAAATAAAAATATGTAATGACCATTATTTGTATTTTGTCTTATAATAGATAAAACTTACTTGGAAAAGGATGCGTGGCACCCAATTGCACCTGTACAGGTAATGTCGATTTGATGTAGTGAGTGAGCTTGTGTCTACACAAAGACACAGGCACACACATATACATACGACGGGCTTCTTTCAGATTCCATCCGTCAAATCCACTCACAAGGCTTCGGTCGGGCCGATGCTATTGTAGAAGACACTTTCCCAAGGTGCCACGCAGTGGGACTGAACCCGGAACCGTGTGGTTCTTACCACGCAGCCACGCCTGCCCCATCATTGTTCCTGATAAAAATTAAAAAGAAAAAGATTATACAACTTTAAGACACCAGTTAAAAATAAAAATATATTATCTTCAAAAACATATATGCTTAAAACCCGTCAAGCGACATGTTGGTGTTTAGACTAATCATGATATATAATTCTTTTAATCGTTGAAGATTTATTTTGACCATTAATTGAAAACAGACATGGATCCAACCCTTTTATTATACACCAATTCATCGTGTTCTTTCTGTCAAAATAGAACAATTATTGTTCCAGCATGGAAGCTAAATATACATGTTGATACTGATGTTAATTTAAATACACACATACGCAACGACATCAAAGGAATGTACATTCGTTGAACATTTGAACGAATTTCATCTTGGAACATATTTATCCCAATGTATAAATAATTAATCCTAATTTCTAATAAAATTGTACTAAAAAAAACATGCTCTCACACACAGAATCTCTCATTAAATGAAATTTGAGAAATTATATTAATCCTCTAAATCAAACGTAGATTTTAAGGCTCGTAAATTACTCAATATAAGTGCGAGCTTAGTTGTGCATTTGTAAATACGTGTCTTTATAAATCAGACATGTGACTACATAAATATACTTACGAGCATCTATCTATCTATCTACTTATGTATGTATGTATGTATGTATGTATGTATGTATGTATGTATGTATCTATCTATCTATCTATCTATCTATACACATTCATTTATATCTACCTATATTTGTCTACGTCTTCCTCTCTCTTTCTCTGTTTGTTTGTCTGTCTTTCTCTCTTTCTCTCTCGGTATATATATATATATATATATATATATATATATATATATATATATATATATATATATATATATACATACATAGGTGCTTGCTTACCAACCACATATTTCCGGGTCCAGTCCCACTGCATGGCATCTTGGGTAGGGGTCGTCTACTACAGCCTCGGGTCGGCCAAAGCCTTGTGAATGGATTTGGTAGACGAAAACTGAAAGAAGCTTGTCGTATATATATATATATATATATATATATATATATATATATATATGTGTGTGTGTGTGTGTGTGTGTGTGTGTGTGTGTGTAAATGTTTCTGTGTTTGTGTTTGTCCCTCCACCATCGCTTGACAACCGATGTCGGTGTGTTTACGTCCCCGTAACTTAGCGGTTCGGCAAAAGAGACCGATAGAATAAGAACTAGGTTTACAAAGAATAAGTCCTGGGGTTGACTTGATCGAATAAAAGGTGGTGCTCCAGCATGGCCGCAGTCAAATGACAAACAAATAAATGAATAAAATAATAAATGAAGATATATATATGTCTCTGTATGCATATATATAATATACGTATATATATATACATTCATTTGATATATATAAATATGTGTGTATGTGTGTGTATTCCTTTGGTTATTGAGAGAAATAGGAACCTGCAGTTTGGCTGGCAATACCAGTGCCTGCATCGAAAAAACATTAAGACTGCGGTCATGCTGGGGCAGTACCTTGAAGAATTTTTAGACCAATAAATCGATCCCAGTTCTTATTTTTCAAAAGCCTGGTTCTTATTATTGTATCGATCTCTTTTCCCGAACTGATAAGTTACAATGACTTAAACACACCAACACTGGTTGTCAAGCGGTGGTGGGAGACAAACCAGACGCGCGCACACATACACACACACACACACACACACACACACACACACACACGCGCGCGCGCATACGCACACACATATGACGGGCTTCTTTCACTCGCAGTCTACCAAATGCACTGACAAGGGTTTGGTTGGCCCGAGGCCTTGCCTGAAGAAGCTGAAGTCCACATCTCTTTCAGCTCTACTCTGTGTTACCTATAATAAGCTTATTTTGCTTTCTCTCTCTCTCTCCCTCATATTCTCTCCCTCTCCTCTGTCTCTCTCTCTCTCTCTCTCTCTTTGTATATATATATATATATATATATATATATATATATAACCAATCTTTAACAATTTCAGCTAGCCGCACACCTGATATCTTGCACATATCACTATTGAATAAGTTATACAGCGAGAAAAGAAGGGAGTGAGAGAGAGAAAAATAAGCTCATTATAGGTAACACAGAGCAGAGCTGAAAGGGATGTGAACCTCAGCTTCTTCATGCAGGGCCAGTGCCTCAGCACCAAAGCTAATATATATATATATATATATATATATATATATATATATATATATATATATATATATATATATATATATATATATATATATATATATATATATATATATATAACAAAAATTTAAGAGAGTTTTGACGCTAATATCCATTATTAAACTTCAATAATAATGGATATCAACATCAAAACTCTCATTTAAATTTTTGATATATAACCAAGGAGATCGATCCATAAGGAGTCTACTTTAGACCTTTGGGGAGAAATCTTTTGCTATTCTGGTAGCGACTACATGTTTATCTCATCAACACATTGTGGAGATATCATCTTATATATATATATATATATATATATATATATATATATATATATATATATATATATAATAACAGAAATGCGAATGGAGAAAATCACCTCTTAAATTCGTGATTCCACCATACAATACCGATGAACGTTTCTGTTGTATAAACATATTTTGATACAGAAAATATTAGTCAAATTAATTTATCCGAAACCACATGTTAATGCAACGTTATCAAAGGGATCTAAAATTGGTTAAAATCAAAGTATACTAAGAAAATATCTATAGTACACGAATGCATACACTTACACACATAAACTCACACACACACACACACACACACACACACACACACACACACACACACACACACAGACACACACACACACACTTACACACACATAAGCAATGCACAACCTGAAGCATTGATGATTAAAGCATTGTAGAATGGAAGAATCTTGCTTGTTGAATGAAGTACAAGTTTGGAAGAAGTGAGGAGTCCAAGAGAATATTTGTACAACTAAACTGGTCTGTGTGGTGAAATTTTGTAAGGTTACAAATAGAAATTATAGAACTATATTTGGCGAACAAATGTAATTTGACCAAGTTTTGCATAGAATCTGGACGGAAACTGAAAGAAGCCCGTCGTATATATGTATATATATATATATATATGTATTTGTGTGCGTGTTCGTGTGTCTGTGTTTGTCCACCCCCAACATTGCTTGACAACCGATGCTGGTGTGTTTACATCCCCGTAACCTAGCGGTTCGACAAAAAGAGGACGATAGAATAAGTACAAAACTTCCAAAGACCTCGACTAAAGGCGGTGCTCCAGCATGACCACAGTCAAATGACTGAAACATGTAAAAGAGAGTAAAAGAGAGAACTAAATGAAGATCATCATAATTCAAGGTTGACGTAAGAAATAATCTGTGACATTGAAGAGAGGGTTTGAGTGTCGTGATTCGGTAACTTAAAATATTTTCAAGAACTTACCTATCATGGTTCTCTTAGTAGAGAAGGATGTTACAAATACATCATTTTATGTGCAGACAGAAAACTATAAATAAAAGAAAGTATATTTATTATCTTACAATAGACTCTAGTCTAGCAGCTACTTCAGTATCAAGCATGTTATATTTGCCATTTCATATTATACCCATCATGTGTTTATCTAGGGTTCGTATTGCGCATTAATTAAAATGACACATGCAGACATCCCTTCAAATAAATATCAGTATATCATACCTACATCTATATTGAGCGGTGTTCCACAAGGAACTGTTCTGGGGCCACTACTGTTCATAGTGGCCCTTCTGGACATGCCCACGGTCACTCGGAGAGCCACTGTCACTAGCTATGCTGATGACACAAAGATATCTCAGGCAATAAAGAATCCTGATGATATTGTAAGCCTGCAGAATGACCTAAATGCAATATATGAGTGGGCAGAGCAAAATAATATGCAGTTCAATGCAAAAAAATTTCAAGTACTGCGCTACAAGACCACAAGTGCCTCCCAACTGGCATACACAGGGCCTGGAGGTACTGCAATCCCAGAACCACAAACAGTAAGAGATCTGGGCATCAACATGTGTAGTGATGCATCATTTCACATGCACATTGTCAAGTTGACAGCAAAGTGCAGACAACTGTCAGGGTGGATACTGAGGACATTCCGTACAAGGGATCAAAAAGTCATGTTGACTCTATGGAAGACATTTGTTCTGAGCCGCCTAGACTATTGCTCTCAGTTGTGGTCACCACACAGTGTTAAGCGGACAGCAGAACTCGAGGCAATTCAGTGGCACTATACAAAAAAGATCGCCACAGGGAGCGACTGAAGGCACTAGGTCTCTACTCCTTGGAGCGCAGGCGGAAGAGATATGTAATAATATACATATGGAAAATACTGGAAGGACTGGTGCCAAAGTTTGGCATCAAGTACTACAGGAATGCCCGCACGGGTCGCCACTGCATGGTGTCAAAGGTGCCGTCCACTGCATCTCACATAAGAACGAGATACTGCAGCAGCCTCGGTTTCAGATGACCTCAGCTCTTCAATGCCCTGCCAAAACATTTGAGAGACCTGCAAGACATGGATGCGGAGGTCTTCAAGACAAAACTCGACGCTTTCCTCTCCACGATACCAGACGAACCAATGGCTCGAAATGAGACACAGTTTAGGGCAGCGATGTCAAATTCTCTTATACACCAGATGTGCCATCAAAACTCTTGATTGGACCATATCAGGTGGGGGAGGAGAGCCATGCAAGGAACGTGAAGAGAGCACAGCATAAAGACAGAAAATCACGGTGGTGCTCCAGCATGACCGCAGCCACTTGGCTGAAACCCATAAATAAAAAAAAAAAATATCTATATATACATATATGTATATATGTATACATATATGTACATATATATATACATGTACATATATATATATACATGTACATATATATATACATGTATACATGTATATATATATATATATATATATATATATATATATATATATATATATATATATATATATATATATATATATATAAGTGTATGTACATATATATATGTGTATATATATGTATAAGTGTATGTACATGTGTATATATTGTATATATATATATCAGTCCCACTGCGTGGTACCTTTGGCAAGTGTCTTCTACTATAGCCTCGAGCCGACCAAAGCATTGTGAGTGGATTTCGTAGACGGAAACTGAA
>NC_142944.1:46625659-46643159 GCF_046866305.1 Octopus bimaculoides | reverse complement strand
ACATATGAGGAATAAGCTGAGAATATATGGGAAATAAATTATGAAAGTGCAATGGATAATCAAATTGGGAGTCTAGGAGTTGAGCATTCACGCGATTGAACAGGACTGAAATTATATAGCGATATCGGTGCCAAATTAATTAGTGAATTAGCTTTAAAATGTCTCGAACCATACAGATATTAAATTTTAAAATTTGAAATCCATAATGATGCTTTCGGGGGTTTATAATTTAACTAGTAGGGAGTTACCAGGAGTTGAATCCTATTTATTCATTAATGATTGTTGCATTACAGGGAAGGTAGATAAAACGAAATAGAGGTATGGGGAGTCAAACGATGAAAAGGAGAAAAGGGACAAAAGTAGGAAAATGCTAGGGTTACTATAATATTGCTGAAACTTCTTTCATACTTATATATGCGTCTAATTAATAATAGGTTACACATATTTATTAGACTATGTTCATACATGAGGATTTCTGGTGCTTCTAATGAGTATATATTACATTACCACATCCAATACTAATGTACGGAGAAAAGTTGCTTTAATAGCAAATCAAGACATTTATAGCCGATTTTCTTCATTTTGAAATCCTAAATAAATTCATGTAGTGAGGTAGTCCCTTGCGTATGTGGATTCTTGAATGAGTAGGCATGATTATATAATCGACTTTTAAATAGAGTTGATACGGCTTCGGAATAATTAATGGTTTCACTATTTACCGCAACAATATAGTATAATATACACATACATATATATATGTATGTATATATAGCACTATATAATTTCTATGCTGCTTTATTTTTTTTCCTCCATTATATTTACAATTTCCATTTCATTACTCACATTATTCTTCCTTGGTTTACATTTCTTCAGAAATTTAAATACAATTATGTTTTGCTTTCAATATACTTGATTATTTTAAAATTCATATCACAGACTGGTTCAGAATTGTGATATTATTATTATCTTATCATCCACCATTTAAAATTTATTTAGATTCTTTTTGTCGTCTATTTAAATAAGGGCTTTCGTTTTATTTTTGCATAGAGGTTAGTGGGTGGCACACGTAATAGTAGACAAATTCTATTTTGAGGAAAGTCCACCCCAAAGAAGAAAATAAAAGCTTCGGTATCTTTTCTCTTTTATTTTCTTTTCTTTTCTCCCACAATGCCACAAGGCTGCAAATAATCTTCCAACAAGACAACAAAAGAAAAAAAAAATTGCGAATGACATTTGTCTAAGATGTAAGTTAGCAAAAATAAAAGTAAACGTTAATAAGATAATAAACAACATCAATAACACCAGCAACAGTAATGTTAAATAATAATACTTAATAAAAACAGAAATGAAACAAAAAAAAAGGGAAAAATAATGAAACAAAACAAATGATGCTTTGCAAATCAAAAAAGTTCTTTGGACTAGTTACGTATTTATATACACCCGTTAAGAGTTTGCTTTCTATTTGTAAGCTCAAAATAAATAGTTTGTGAGAGACGGAAAGTGTCAGGATATTATAAAGGAAGTAAAAAAAAAAACAAAAAAACTTTACTTTACTGATAGAAAGCGGCGTTTCATAAAACAATGTTACCTGATAGCCTGCAGGTGTGGAAAAGTGCAGAAATAATAATAATAATAATAATAATAATAATGATAATAATAATAATAATAATAATAATAATAATAAAAATAATAATAATAATGATAATAGTAGTAGTAATTATAATAATAATAATAATAATAATAATAATAATAATAATGATAATAATAATAATAATAATAATAACAATAATAATGAGGATGATGATGATGATGATGATGATGATGACGACGACGATGACAATAATAACAACAACAACAATAATAATGATAGTAATAATAATGATCTCTAATGTTTTCTTTATTAACCACTAAGGGTTCACAAAAACATTGGGTACAAGAGAACACAAATGTGGGCTTACATAAAAGGCGTGTAAAAAAATAAAGCAGTAGCAATATGAAATTACAATAATGAATAAATCCCCAAACGCGAGACACTTCCTGGGGATGTACGTCAGACCCCACAAAACTATGGTCGCTCTGACCACAAGGGCAAGTACCCTCTTCACATTGTCCTTCATCAGCTTACTCTGGCGTAAGAAGAAGAAGAAGAAGAAGAAGAGGGGAGGAGGAGGAGGAGAAGAAGAAGGAGAAGAAGAAGAAGAAGAAGAAGAAGGAGGAGGAGGAGGAGTAGGAGGAGTAGGAGTAGGAGGAGTAGGAGGAGGAGAAGAAGAAGAAGAAGAAGAAGAAGAAGAAGAAGGAGGAGACAGAGAAGAAGAAGAAGAAGAAGAAGAAGAAGAAGAAGAAGAAGAAGAAGAAGAAGAAGGAGAAGGAGAAGACGAAGAAGAAGAAGAAGAAGAAGAAGAAGGGGAAGAAGGAGGAGGAGGAGGAGAAGAAGAAGAAGAAGAAGAAGAAGAAGAAGAAGAAGAAGAAGAAGAAGAAGAAGAAGAAGAAGAAGAAGAAGAAGAAGAAGAAAGCCTGGTTTGGTTCCGACCTTCAGGTGGATAAGAATCGGGATGAGGCGACGAACAGATTGGCTTGTCTTATCCAGAAAGGGGCAGAGAAGAAGTTTCTGAAAGGTTGGCTAGAGGTGGCAAATGTCTTACATCGTCTCTCATTATTTATCGTCCGACCGTCGTACCTTGTCCCAGTTACTGCTTCATTAGGTTGGAGCGTATCCTGCTCATTTTCTTGTGGAAGGGATGCGTTACAATGGTCAGGCGGTCAGTTTGCTACCAACTCTGTCTGCGTGGCTTAGGCATGCCATGGCATTTGATGCACAGACACGCACTCAGCGATTTCTAGAAGGTGAACGTGTGTGGGTCTGTTTGTGAGACACGCCTTTCTAAAGCTAGTTTCCTTGACGGAGCTGCAGTCCTGAGTGAAGGATAGACCAAGACTGGCGCCTGGCACTTAGAATGTCGTTAGGCGCTCACAGTCCTCTACCAGTCGGGCAACAGGATCGGTGGATGTTTCATTTTAGCTATATACAGAGGATTAGTAGCGGATAAGTGGGACGACGTCCTCGGGGAGACTATAAGAGTCGAAGAAGATGAACTGGTAAGTCTATTCTCGAGGACTTTCCGATCGGTAGCTACTGTGGATGGATTCCGATTCCAGATGTCTTTGGCCTGGCAGTGCTACCGGGGTAGGGTGCTACCGGGGTAGGGTGCTACCGGGGTAGGGTGCTACCGGGGTAGGGTGCTACCGGGGTAGGGTGCTACCGGTTCGAGATAAAGTCTACATACACGGGTGTGCTGTGAGGT
This sequence comes from Octopus bimaculoides, assembly GCF_046866305.1. Classification (NCBI taxonomy): domain Eukaryota; kingdom Metazoa; phylum Mollusca; class Cephalopoda; order Octopoda; family Octopodidae; genus Octopus; species Octopus bimaculoides. The sequence continues at coordinate 46,639,857 of NC_142944.1, read as the reverse complement.
GGGCTTGTCCTAGGTGCTTGCAGAGCGACAAAACTGTTCTGCGTGCACTCGTTCATTGTCCGGGCATTGCTGACTTGTAGAGTTATGTCGAACAGCTGCTGTCGCGTGTGGAATGGATCCGTTTGTCAGCCGAGTGCATAATGATGATTGCTCCGCCGCCCTCCTTTAATCGGTAAGGCCGGGCAGTTTAACTTTGCCCGCTGGCTGTGGTGAAAGAGGTTGTCTGGTAGACGAGGTTAAAAGGAATGAGGACAGAAGCATTCCTCTTCGGTAAAGCCCTCATCGACTTTTCACTTGAAAAGGAAAGTGAGGGTGGTGAGGGAGGTGAGTGAAGTTTCGGAAAATGGCCAGAGTGGATGGTACTACTCTCAGTGTATACCTGTGAGTCGAAGGAAAGGTGTTGCAAAAAGTATTCGTCCGTGATATTCAGCGTGATCTTGGATGATGGGGTTTCTTGATTGTCCCTAGAGGTCCTCCTGATAAGGAGGACTCCATGACTATTACTTTCTTTTCTCTTAGTTGTGTATACTATGTATACTTCCCTTCTTTTAATATATATCGTGTATACTTTTCTTTTCATTTATAATTTCATTATATGTAAACCCCTACACTTTATGTCCGTCTTTGTATTGTCCCCCTCATCCTTCGCCCTGGTAGCATATAACAGAAATCATCATCATCATCATCATCATCATCATCATCATCATCATCATCATCATCATCATCATTATTATTATTATTATTATTATTATTATTATTATTATTATTATTATTATTATTATTAATTTGTGTTTGACTTTTGCTTTACATTTGTACAAGTTGGATCCAAGTCTCACCCAGAGACCTCAAGTTCATGCTGGTGTTATGCTTAGGGTGTCATATATTTGGTTTTGCACGTAATATTGTTCGAGAGAATGTTTAAGAAAACATAAGAAAATTATAAGTTTGTTTTAAAACTTGAGATTACATAGAAAGTATTTTGCGTAGGATATGAGCAGTTCCCACAAACACTATCCTTGGAATTTCTGCCATTTTGGGGTTTCCTGGTATCTGAGCTAGGTAGCAATCATCCCCTTTTGCTATCATTCCTAGGGAACCTATAATAACAGATATTGTTTTAGTTTAATATTGTTTATTATTATTACTATTATTATTATTATTATTATTATTTTATGTTTGACTTTTGTTTTGCATTTGTACAAGTTGGATCCAAGTCTCACCCAGAGACCTCAAGAGACAACAAGCTAGAAGTTCATGTAGGTGTTATGCCTAGGGTACCATATATTTCGATTTGTACATAGTGTTGTTCTAGAGAATGTTTAAGAAACCATAAGAAAATTATGTGTTTGTTTTAAAATTTGAGATCACATAGACAGTATTTTACGTAGGATATGGGCAGTTCCCATGAGCACTATCTTTTGAACTTCTATTATTGTTGTTGCTGTTGTTGTTGTTGTTATTATTGTTATTATTATTGTTATTATTATTATTATTATTATTATTATTTTATGTTTGACTTTTGCTTTGCATTTGTACAAGTTGGATCCAAGTCTCACCCAGAGACCTCAAGAGACAACAAGCTAGAAGTTCATGTAGGTGTTATGCCTAGGGTACCATATATTTCGATTTGTACATAGTGTTGTTCTAGAGAATGTTTAAGAAACCATAAGAAAATTATGTGTTTGTTTTAAAATTTGAGATCACATAGACAGTATTTTACGTAGGATATGGGCAGTTCCCATGAGCACTATCTTTTGAACTTCTATTATTGTTGTTGTTGTTGTTGTTGTTGTTATTATTGTTATTATTATTGTTATTATTATTATTATTATTATTATTATTATTTTATGTTTGACTTTTGCTTTGCATTTGTACAAGTTGGATCCAAGTCTCACCCAGAGACCTCAAGAGACAACAAGCTAGAAGTTCATCTAGGTGTTATGCCTAGGGTACCATATATTTCGATTTGTACATAGTGTTGTTCTAGAGAATGTTTAAGAAACCATAAGAAAATTATGTGTTTGTTTTAAAATTTGAGATCACATAGACAGTATTTTACGTAGGATATGGGCAGTTCCCATGAGCACTATCTTTTGAACTTCAGCCATTTTGGGGTTTCCTGGTATCTGAGCTAGGTAGTAATCAGCCCGTTTCGCTGTCATTCCCAGGGCACCTATGACAAAAGGTATTGTTTTAGTCTTCAGGTTCCACATTTTGCTAATTTCTATTATTATTATTATTATTATTATTATTATTATTATTATTATTATTATTATTATTATTATTATTATTATTATTATTATTATTATTCAGTAGTTTTATTTTTATAACGTGCTTTCACTTCACTACCGAGCGCAGCTCTGTACGCCTTGGGTATGTGCTGTGGTTTGCTGTGGTGCTCTTATGTTTACTGTATTGAAAGTGTTTTGCGTAGGATGTGTGCAGTACCCAGTAGTGCAATTTTCTGTATGTTATATATATTTGTAAGTCCTGCTATTTTTGTTATGTATTTGTCTGAATATTTTTTTATTATACCTAAGGCACCTACTATGATAGGAATTGTTTCTGTTTTTAGATTCCACATTCGAGTTATCTCTATTTCCAGGTCTTTGTATTTTGAAAGTTTTTCCATTTCTTTTAGAGAAACGTTGTCATCTGCTGGTATTGATACATCAATTAGAAAGCATTTTTTTTCTTCATGATCTTTGACAACTATATCTGGTCTATTTGCCTTAATTTCTCTATCTGTGTGTATTGGCATATCCCAGAGTATGGTTGCTTTCTCGTTTTCTGTGACCTTTTCTGGCGTGTGTTTATACCATCTTTTTTCTGTTGTTATTCCATAATGTTGGCATAGCTTCCAGTGTATATAGGTCCCAGCTCTGTCGTGTCTGTGGATATATTCCTTCTTAGCCAGGACTGGGCAGCCAGAGATAATATGATTTATTGTTTCTTGTCGATTTCCACATATTCTACAGTTACTTGTTATATTTCTTTTCATTATGTGTTTTTGATAATTTCTGGTGGGGAGGCTTTGGTCTTGTGCAGCAATTAAAAATCCTTCAGTCTCTGCTTTGAGTCCTGAGCTTCTCAGCCATTGCTGGGATTTTTCTCTGTCTATTTCTTTCGCATTTAGTTTAGCCCAGTATTTACCATGTATGGGGCTTTTCTTGCCATCGTTTTATCATGGTCCGTTGCTGTTCTAGTTTTAGTTTGGATTTCATTTGTTTTATAGCTTTTGTTGTTTCTTCTTTTTCTTCTTCGTATTTGTTAGGTAGATTGATTTCTTGTTTGTATTTGTCAGCTTCCTTAAATACTGAAAACAGTTTTTTGTTTTGCTCGTGTTTTGTGGCTATTTGTATTAGTTTCCCTTGCTTCTGGAGTAGGTATTTTTGCAGTCCTATAGTGGTTATTTTATAATAGTTTTCTAGCTGTATAAGACCCCTGCCACCTTCTGTGCGTTGTATATATAGCCTTTCTATGTCAGATTTTGGGTGGTGCATCCTATATCCTGTCATTATTTTTCTTGTTTTCCTGTCTATTTTACATAGTTCGTTTAGTGTCCAGTTAAGGATGTTGTAGCTGTAGCTTATAACTGGGACAGCTAAAGTGTTGATACCCATTATTTTGTTTTTAGCATTGAGCTCTGTTTTTAGTATTGATCTAACTCGTCTATAGTACTCTTTCTTTATTTTTTCTTTCATTTGTGTATGTTGTATCCTATCTAGTTCATTGACTCCTAAATACTTATATGGTTGGCTTTCGACTAGTTCTCTTATTTCATTGGCTTTATCTAGTGTTATATTGCTACTTTTAACTAATTTTCCTCTTTTCAGGGTTGCTTTGGCACATTTTTCTAATCCGAATTTCATTTCTATTTCCTTGGTAAAGCCGTGTACTGTCTGTAGTAGTGTTTCTAGCTCTTTGTCGTTTTTTGCATATAATTTTAGGTCATCCATATATAGAAGGTGGCCGACTGTTTTTCCATAGCATTTGTAACCGCATCCAGTTCTATTTAGCAATTCTGTTAAAGGTGTGAGTGCCAGGCAGAACAGGAGTGGAGAGAGCGTGTCTCCCTGGAATATTCCTCTTCTAATGGGGATGGCTTTCGTTTTCACAAGTCCCTCTTTTGTTTGGAGCTGTAGCACTGTCTGCCATTTGTTCATTGAGTGCTCTATGTATTTTATGATAATTGGCTAGTGTTTCCAGAATCCACGTGTGGGGAACACTGTCGAAAGCCTTTTGGTAGTCCACCCAGACCATACTGAGGCCTTTCTTCTTTCTGCGGCTGTCTTCAGTTATGGCTTTATTGATCAATAATTGATCTTTACAGCCGTATGAGCCCTTGCAGCATCCCTTCTGCTCTTCTGGAAACAGGTTGTTATTTTCCAGGTGTTTACTCAATCTCTGCGATATTATTGCAGTAAAGGCTTTGTAGATCGTAGGGAGACAAGTTATAGGTCTATAGTTTTGTGGTTTCTCCGTTTCCGTGGATTTGGGGATTAAGATGGTTTTCCCTTTTGTGAGCCATTCAGGCATTGTCTCTGGATCTGCTATTATGTTGTTAAAGTTTTCTGCCAGCTTTTTATGCATTCCTGGCAGGTGTTTTAACCAGAAATTGGGGATCTTGTCGTGTCCAGGTACCTTCCAGTTGCTTAGTCTTTGCAGTGTCTGGGTGACCTCTTCAGTTGTTATAGGGGCCCAGAGTTGCTCAGGTGCTAAGTTCGTTGTTTTAATGGTCCTTTTTTGGGGTTGTTGCTTCACCGACCATATTTGTTTCCAGAATTTCTCTAGTTCTTCTGCTGTTGGTGCTGAAGTAATGTCTATTTTATTTTTACCCAGTTCTTGGTAGAGTTTTTTGGGGTTGGATTTGAACTGTTTGTTTTGTTCAAAGAAACGTTGGCGTTTCTCATACCGGCGGATCGTCTGTGCTTTGGCAAGGATGTCTTGCTTTAGTCTTTCTTTTGCCTCAGGTAAGTCTTTTTCTGTAATGCTGTATTTGTACAGTATTTTTGTTTTCTTCTTGTTACTTAGTAGTGTTGATTGTTTACTAATTTCGTTGAGAATCGATAAATCTTTTCTCTTTTTTTAAATTTTGTTCTGGATGTTATTTATCCACAAGGTCTGTTTGGGTGGTAGAACTCCTGTTCGGATGGGTTTGAGTGAGTATCCTGCTTCTTTTGTGGCTGCAGTGGCTGCCGCATATATCATGTCGTTTAGCTCAGTGATATTGCCTGTTGTTTCTGTGGTTGTTAGTTCCGTGACGGCCAGGTTTATGCTATTTATTATTGATGTTGTTTTATTGTCTATTTTGATTTTTGGGAGATATAATCATTATTATTATTATTATTATTATTATTATTATTATTATTATTATTCGACATTTGTTAGTCTCAGGTAAATTTCCATTGCACCATCTGCTACACGTCCATGTTGCTGGGGTGTGTGCTGCATTGAGTGTTCTTATTTCTTTTTATTTTTGTTGTTATTAGGAGAGTTGTTGGCACTCCGTCGCTTACGACGTCGAGGGTTCCAGTTGATCCGATCAACGGAACAGCCTGCTCGTGAAATTAACGTGCAAGTGGCTGAGCACTCCACAAACACGTGTACCCTTAACGTAGTTCTCGGGGATATTCAGCGTGACACAGAGTGTGACAAGGCTGACCCTTTGAATTACAGGCACATCAGAAACAGGAAGTAAGAGTGAGAGAAAGTTCTGGTGAAAGTGTACAGCAGGGTTCGCCACAATCCCCTGCCGGAGCCTCGTGGAGCTTTTAGGTGTTTTCGCTCAATAAACACTCATAACGCCAGCTCTGGGAATCGAAACCGCGATCCTGTGACCGCGAGTCCGCTGCCCTAACCACTGGGCCATTGCGCCTCCACGATTAGAGAGTACAAACTCTGCAAGCTATTATATTACACAAATCAGTTTTGTTTTCTTATGGGGTTTAGTTGCAGTCTTTTGTTATATTAGTGTCTGTATTGTGTGCTGTGTGCGTAATCTGAGTTGTGTTCCTTTGTTGGGCATTCGATCTGTAGAGTACATGCTGTGCAGGTATTTTAATTTATTGTATATTTACTGTATAGCGTGTGTTTTGTGTTTGTAGATTGTTTTATTAGGGTTGTACTATTAAATTGATTGTGCCTTATATAGAATGTGACCTGTTTCTTTCAAGTTTACTTTTTAGATGGTGTGCAGTGTTGAGGGTCCAGTTATAGATTCAACGTTTTCATTCATACGCTTTTTTTTTCAACATACCCAATGCTCTGATTATTACTGGTATTGTTTTCACCTTCATGTTTCACAACTTGAACACTTCAATTTGGATATCTTTTTATTTTAAAAATTTCTACATTTTGGAAAATATTTTGGGACTGCAACGTTTATCAGCAAGCAGGTGCTTTTTTTCAAGTCCTTGATTATTATGTCTGTTCGTTTAGCTTTGATTTCTTTGTTTGAACAGGAACATCCCAGATGGTTGTGGACTGGTCGTTGTCTTGTACATTATTTGTTTATACAATTTATTGTCACATTTTATGTTGTAATGGATATAACTACTTACTCGGTCATGTCTGTATATATATTCAGATTTAAGTAAGGACTGGACAGCCCGCGATACTGTAGTCAACTGTCTCAATGTGTTGGTTGCACATTCTGCATCTGATGTTAGGTTCTGTTTTCATATTTTGCTTTTATAATTGTTTGTAGTCAGGCATTGGTCTTGTGCAGCGCAAATAAGTCCTTCCCTTTAAGCTTTTAGTTCAGAGCATTTGAACAATTGTTGGCTTTTACTTAGGCTTCACCTCTTCTCTTTCAACCCTTGCACGGTATTAGCCATGGAGGGTATTCAGACGGTTTATCTGCTACGGTGTACTTTTAATGAAAACTTTTTTTTTGTCATTCATGTATAGGATATGATTTATAGTTTGTCCATAGTATCTGTAATCTATGGTGGTTTCATTTAAAAAAGTTTGTTAGCAGGGTCAAAGCAAAGCACAAAAGTACTCAATAATCCACGAATGTAGAATCATATTTTAAGTTTTGTGGTAATCAATCCAGGCCATTCCCAAATTTGTCCGCCAGCGCTTAGAATATTGTATTACCATTATTATTACTCTCTTTTACTCTTTACTCTTTTACTTGTTTCAGTCATTTGACTGTGGCCATGGTGGAGCACCACTTTTAGTCGAGCAAATTGACCCTAGGACATTCTTTGTAAGCCTAATATTTATTCTATCGGTATCTTTTGCCGAATCGCTAGGTTACGGGGGACTTAAACACCAGTATCGGTTGTCAAGCGATGTTAGGGGGACAAACACAGACACACAAACATATACACACACACATACATACATACATACATACATACATACATACATACATACATACATGTATATATATATATATATATATATATATATATATATATATATATACTTATATACGGCGGGCTTCTTTCAGTTTCCGTCTACTAAATCCATTCACAAGGCTTTGGTCGGCCTGAGGCTATAGTAGAAGACACTTGCTCAAGGTGCCACACAGTGGGACCGAACCCGGAACCATGTGGTTGGTAAGCAAGCTACTTACCACACAGCTACTCTTGCGCCTACGCTTACCATTATTATTATTATTATTATTATTATTATTATTATTATTATTATTATTATTATTATTATTGTTCAGTAGTTTTATTTTTATAACGTGCTTTCACTTCACTACCGAGCGCAGCTCTGTGTGCCTTGGGTATGTGCTGTGGTTTGCTGTGGTGCTCTTATGGTTACTGTATTGAAAGAGTTTTGAGTAGAATGTGTGCAGTGCCCAGTAGTGCAATTTTCTGTATGTTATATATATTTGTAAGTCCTGGTGTTTTTGTTATGTATTTGTCTGAATATTTTTTTATTGTACCTAAGGCACCTACTATAATAGGAACTGTTTCTGTTTTATTATTATTATTATTATTATTATTATTATTATTATTATTATTATTATTATTATTATTGTTATTGTTGTTGTTGTTGTCGTCGTCGTCGTCGTCATCATCATCATCATCATCATCATCATCATTAGTAATAAAGCAACACAAAACAACATCAATAATAATATAATAGCAATAATAATAGAAGTAATAGCGCAAAAACAGGCAAAATAAAAATGCGTAGGTTTCCCGGCGTTCTAAACACAATCTGTATTAGCACCAGTTGGCAAATGCAATCTAAAAGATATTGATTACATTTGTGCAAGTTTTCTGATTCCCTTCCAAAGATTCCATTCCTGTTTTAGAAACCGGAATAATTCGGTGAACTAAAAATAGCCCGTATATACATATGCACGCTGCAAACTGATACATATGTTTGATGCAAACCTATATAGACATATACACGTGCGAGTATAAATACACAATTGCATATACATCCATATTTGCATATAGGCATGCATGAATTCATGCACAAATGCATACAGATACACACCCACATTGACATGCATACATATATAGTCATGCAGTATAGCTTAGACGTTACACGCAAGCGAAAAGGGTTCGGTAACATGTACAATGCTTTCGCTAATTGTTTGAGATGCCTATATATTTTCGAGCAGACATAGACAGCCTCTCGCCTTTCCCACCCTTGGTCTAGTAGAACATCTAGTATGTGATTACAAGAATGGAAAAGAGGACTGCTCTACACTCCGTTGGAACTCATTTTCAGTTAAACAGCCTGAAGCAAAGTACCTAGATCAATGAGACAGCGTTCGACTCAATTCAAAAATGCAGTCTATGACTTTAAGCTAGTGAATTGAACACTCTAACACTCGTACATACATACATGGTTGTTGTCTACTCCTTAGACAGAGTTTGACCACTTCCTGTACCTACACCTTAGCCCCTTCATGGCGTCTGATGTGGCTTTTTAAACCAGACAATGTTCTGAAAAAACACCCACACAGATTGCACCTCTGATTTGAACCACCAATACCTGCAGGTAAGTTCTGCTCATTGTGGATCCTAACATGTCTTTTAAGACCCCCATTGGATTTGCAAGCCTTCCGGCATACACCACATTCAAACGTGTGCACAGACATATATTCAGAATAGTTGGTTGAAGTTTGTTTTCCATGGGTTCGCAGGTGAGATTTGAGGCCAGCCAAAGACAGACATGGTCTGTCACAGACTGTGCACACAAAAAGGTCCTTGTCATTCACCTTGTAGATCTTTACATTCTTCCTTAAATATCTTTTGAGTCTTGCTTGCATCCTGGCCTCTTCAAACGCTTTCATTCCATTCCACACCTTTGTTCGCCTTACAACTCGATACATACATACATACATACATACATACATACATACATACATACATACATACATACATACATACATACATGTAGATATGCATGCTTAGATAGATGTGACCTTCCTTAAGACACAAAATACTATCTCCATAAATCATAAGACACTACTGTTAAATAACAAACGAGATTTTAACCAAGAGGGATTATCCCGATGGCAGTATCAACGGTATTCCACAACAAAAAATATGGCTACATTTCTGAAGTTAAAAAAAAAGAACTGGTGGAAAAAAATTCTAATCATCCCGGTTCAGTTCAAATACAAGAGGTCAGTCCTTGTTGCATGGATTGGGAGCAAATGTCATGATCTGTTGTAGAGATCAACTGCTCGGGGCTATGAATGTCTCGTCATAAATGGGGAAAAGAATATTAGTTATGCGGTTTTGAGTTCTATTTTTATCGTGATTGCACAGGGTTACGTTAGAAGAATCTGCAACGATCCCTAAAAGGATTCAGCAAGCAAGATCGCATTCTACTAATACAATCGATGCGAGGTACAGTGAAAGATAATTCAACATTCCAAGGTTCTTTGGTTGAGTATAAATATAATCAACCAGTGGTCATACGGAATATATGCATAAACCCACTCTCACATACACAGTAATGGCTTACATATACTTCTACATGCTAAACGCAATATGTATATCCTGTAAATAGTGCGGGTTTACTTGCACATATGCATCAGTTAATCCAGAAAGCTTTAAATCAGAAGAGCAGTCATGGCATAGAGAAAAAGCCTTGGGACTTCGGTACTGACCGAAAGATTAAAAGGAGTTATATCCCAAAGAATAAACAAAAGTACATACGAATACATATATACGTATCTACATCGGTCCATACATACATTCTAGTACTCTGTGTATGCGTGTGTGTATACACACAAACACACATATACACAGTTGCACACATACATTGTACCTTATATATGAATGAATGCATATGGTGCGTGTGCGTATGTAAATACTGTGTGTGTGTGAGAGAGAGAGTGCTTGCGTGAGTGTGTCTGGTTCCATTACACGTAAATCTTGTGTATGCACGTTCATTTCTCTACTGAGAGGCACTGCTAATTAGAGGAGTATGTACGTGTATATATAGTCTGTATATATATATATATGGTATGGGTGCGAATATATATTTTTTGTGTGCATGTGTGCATATCTGGTGTGTATGTCAGTGGTGTGTGTATGTGTGTGTGTGTGTGTGTGTGTATTTCAGTCTGGTGAACTGGTGTATTGGATTCGAAGCTGGGCGGTTGCAATAGCCTAATCGTGGTGGGAATTAGATTTGGTGTGTGTATGTTCGCGACTGTCTGGTGTATCTGCACGTATATATCTGGTGCGTGTTCGTGTGTATCTGGCGTGTGCGTATATATGTGTACTTGTTATTCCCAGGTGAACAGCATTTAACTGGATATAAACATGTTTGTTGTTAGAATAAGTCGCATGGCTCAGTGGTTAGAGTATCGGCTTACAATCATGAGGTAGTGAATTCGATTCCCGTATAGGGCTGTGTGTTATGTTCTTGAGCAAGACACTTGATTTCTCGTTGCTCCAGTTTACTCAGATGTAGAAATGAGTTGCAACTTCACAGGTTCCAAGCTATATCGGCCTTTGCCTTTCGCTTAGGTAACATTGGTGGCGTGGAGAGTGGAAGCTGGTATGCATGGATGACTGCTGGTCTTCCGTAAACAACCTTGCCAGGACTTGTGCTTCGGAGTGGAACTTTCTAGGAGCAATCCCATAGTCATTCATGACCGAAAGGTGTCTTTGCCCTTACCCTTGTTGGGTTCAAAATACGGTGCTGCTAGAAAAGGAAAAGAAAAATATATTTAAAGCGGAATATTTATGAAAAATATATGAGGTCTGATGGTCTAAATGGGTAGAGCTGTGTTTCTGTAAGGTCAGCAGAAGTTATGTATATGGAGTGGCTAGACCTAATGTGGCGAGTGGTGGTTTGAACTTTATTAACAGTGCATATCTGTTGATGGACCCTGCAAGTTGGTGGAGATGTAGTGTACACAATTGCAAAATCCAGGTGAGGAGGTTCATCTGTCAATGATAATCTTCTCGTTATGAGGAGAGTTCTGATGACCTCGAGGTCTCGAGATAAAGTGTGACAGACAGGTTGAGATTTTTCTATCCCTGCAACTTTACTTAAGCTGTGTATACTTTCTCGTGAAGCTTTTGGATGTCACACCCGTGTAGTGTCTTGCGATGATATCAAATGGTGTGAGGGTAGCTCTGTAGAACATTGCCCTTGAGTATACCTACGATTACATAACAAGATTCACGCATACAGGCACTACACACACACACTCACAGACACACGCATGCATACACAGAAAGCAGGCACATACGCATACACACCAGAAACAAACGCTTACACATCATGTATTCATTTACACACCATCGAAATGATATCACCAAAATTCTATCCGTGCAATATGAATTGATGTCGCTGATATATCAATTAAACCGTATGATATGCGTTGACTAATAGTTGCCCAAAATTGCGAAGCCATCTTAGACTCGTCTTATCCGGTCTCTACAAGTCTGACGAGATAGGTTCGTTTGATAAACCTACGAGACTTTCAGTTGCATGGAGCCGAGTTGTTATTGGATAATGTGAAACTCGTTAGAAATAAACTGAGTACCATATTTGTCCACTCACTCACATATACATACATGCATGCATACATACATACATACATACATACATACATGCATATATATATATACAAACATACATACAAACATACATACATATAGAGACACACACATACATATATACATGCATACATATACAGACACGCACACATATACATATATGCATACATACATACATAAATACATACCTACATACATACATAAATACATACACACATACATACATACATACATGCATACATATACACATACATACATACATACATACATACGTACATACGTACATACATACATACATACATACATACATACATACATACATACATAGAGCATAAATCAAGCGAAAAGACAGTTCACCAGAAAAACAATTTGACAGAAGTATTCCTTTGAATTTTAATTTCTGCAAATGACATTACATTAATTTAAACGATTAATTAATTATACATCATTACATATATAGTCTCACTTGGGGTCAAAGCAAGCAAGATAAAGTTTTATTTCATATATATTCTATATTATGAAAGTATCAAGCTACATGCGAACGTATATATATACTTTTTATTAAAAAGAATATTTTTCATACAAGTGACAAACAGGTATGTCAACATAAATATTAAGAACGAAAAATAACTTTAAAAATTTTGAATATACATACATAGAAACAAACAGGCATACATACGTACGTACATACATACATACATACATGTATGTTTGTATGTATGTATTTATGTATGTATGCATGTATATATGTATGTAGTCCTGGTAATTTCATCAAGTGATATATTTAATATTTTGTATACTTTAAAAATCTCTCTTTTACGCTTGAGTGAGAAAGTTTGCTTCAACAAATTTAAAAAGGGAAATGTTTGTAAGATAATAAGTTCGTTGTCATGGAGAAGGAGTAAATTCAAAGGAATAAAAATCTATTTATTTACATATTAAACTATAAATTATCGTTCTCTTATTTTCATTGATATTTTTTTTATTTTTATAAAATCCTTCTCCTCCTCTCTTTCTCTTCCCCCCCCTCTCTCTCTGTCACACTTTCTTGCTATTTATGTAGTTTATCTTTCCTTCCATGTACCAATTTTTTTATATCCCTGTCTGTTATATATATGTGTGTGTGTGTGTGTGTGTGCGTATGTGTGTGCGTGTCTTTGTTGCATGAGTATGTATGATTAGTATATATGTAGATGTATATATATATATATATATATATATATATATATATATATATATATATATATATATATATATTTGAAGGTTTGGAGGTGATGTACAGAAATTATGTAGACATTTTTTAAATTTTTTTTTTTAATTAAGGTACTCAGAAGCCTGGATGTTTGTACATTTACAGATTTTTATTAATGTCACATATATAATATATATATATATATATATATATATATATATATATATATATATATATATATATATATATATATATATATATATATGCATTTATGCATATGTATTGATGTATGTATAGGTATATATCTTTATTTGTGAATTAAGGCTACCATAGGTTTCATATTAAGAACGGTAGAAAAATATCCTAGTGTCTTTTTAATTTTGAAAAATTGTTAAGACACTGAGATATTTTCCTACTTTTTTTCATATGAAACCTATGGCTTCCTGATTTCACATATAAAGAAATTATACATGTTGAGTATTCATTTCATCGTTCGACATTTACTTATGCGTATAAATACATATATATATATATATATATATATATATATATATATATATATATATATATATATATATATATATATATATATATATATATATATATATATATATATATATATATATATATATACATACACACACACACATATATATATACATATATATATACATACATACATACATACATACATGCACAGATATGTGTGTGTGTGTGTGTACTATATAAATATGGTTATGCATGTTTGTTTAGTCCTAAAAGGCTCTGAAACGGTGGTCCCTCGAGAAAAACGAATTTGAATTTCGAAATCTGAGTTCCAATGATAACATTGACCGTAAATAATTATGAAAAAATATAATTTGCTACGAGAAAAAAACTCGTAGATCGAGAAATCTCCCACTCACTATCATCATCAATCTCTCTCCTTCTAAATAATTATCACTCTCTTTGACACTCACTCTGTATACGTATTAACTCTCACGCATTGCTTCCATTTT
>NC_142944.1:46595659-46615659 GCF_046866305.1 Octopus bimaculoides | reverse complement strand
GAACTTGAGCTCTGCTGGAATAATTCCCAAAGTCATTGAAGCACACCACTCCACATCAAGGCTTAGGCCTTGTGTTCGATCTAATCTTTCTCGCTAAGCTTGGCCGAACAGAGTCTGTATTTTCTTTGTTTCAGTTAGGAAGCAGAGCAGAGTTACGTGTCTCTTTATTGGTAGGAAAGAGCCCTGGCTTGAACGCTTGCAACAGTGTGGCATCCGCAAAACACGTCCAAGGACGTAGTGATGGTGGTGGTGGTGCTAGATCGGTTGACAGTTTAAATCTACGACACAAAATTACAAAAGGCACATCCCTAGTGTGATCGAACCCCGTAATGTTACGACTGAGAAGCAAACTTCTTAACTACATGGCTATGCCGGTGCCTATTTGAACATCAAGAGACGTAACCTGATACCAGAAAACATTTAGTCCGTCAGGCAATCCACTTATAATTGTATGTTAGTATATGTGAGCAAATATAAAAATGCTCACATATGCGGGTGGTATTGAATAAAAGTAGATTTTCTGAAAACTTATATTGCTTTATAGGTGTTTGAAAACTGATCTTAATCCTCCTAGTTTTATGCTTCAAAAATTTTTTTAAATGCTTCACGTTAACACTTTTATTACCAGCCGGTCTCAGACTACATCTGGTTTTATGATATAAGAACATTTTGTTTTAGTGTTTATATCTAAATTAAATTAAATTGAAGCCTTCCTTCAGAGTACTATGTAGGAACCATTTTGTTTAGTTATGATATAAACACTAGATTAATGTAGCGACAGTTCAGAGATTAGAGAAAGGCGGAGAATATCAAGTGTTCTTAAATCATATAGTTAATGCCTTGTGCTCTGAGTTCAAATCTGACCGAGGTTAATGAATTAATTACAAATCAGATAATGGAGTAGGACGCTCCGTTTTTTTTTTATCGAAAGAAGCTCTCTGTCAAAACCAAGAAACAGTTGTTCACATTATGCTACCACAAATCCTCTGGCTACCATTCTGTGGTTACAACATAATAGAAAAAGAAATGTACTTAAGGAATTCAATTTTGTGAACCGACCACATGAACACCAGTTCGAAGGTCATTCGGGAACCCTAATAAGCTTTGTTATAGGAGATAAAGAGAAAACCTCTCTCCTCTTATTCGACCTCCTAGTAGTAACGACCAAATCTCCATCAATTCGCACATTACTGCTTTAAATGTAGAAATGATGCATTAGGCTATACACTCTTAAGTATGCCTTTCATCCGAAAATAAAAACAAGATGGACATTTCTGAAATGTCTTTGACAGTATACCTATTCGATCACAGTACATTCAAACATACAAATATACATACCTAGATGCATGCATGATGCAAATATATGTGTGTGTGCGTATGCGTATATTATATATATATATATATATATATAATATATCTATCTATCTATCTATCTATCTATCTATCTATCTATCTATCTATCTATCTATCTATCTATCTATCTATCTATATATATATATATATATATATATATATATATATATTTATATATATATATATGGGAGAATATACAAAAAATAACAACAGACGAGGACAGGTGGTGTAAATAACAAAAGTATACATATACTTATATATATATATATACATATATATATATATATATATATATATATATATATATATATATATATATATATATATATATATATATATATATACTAGTAAATGGACAAACGAAAGAAAGGCACTCAACCAATTTATTGTGAGTTACATGTATGGATCAAAACTGATTCAAATTCGTTGGTAGACTTGGGTTTCAAGCGTGATGCTAATCGTCAGCCATTTTGAATTTAAATGACAAAAGTAGATTGTTATTACCGTATAATGAACTGCGATTGGTCGAGTGCAAGGTCACGCGGTGTCGTGGTTTGATGCTGGTGTATGGGTAATAGTTAGTTGTAAAATACCACATGGCGAACAGGAAATTGACCACGTGGAAGACGGAAATAGAGCACGTGGCGATTAGAAATCGGTCAGGTTGTTGTGTCTGGACGGTGGTGTGGAAATGGGTGGCATATGTTGGTGTATTCACATTCTCATAACTTAGCGGTTCGGAAAAGGCGTCCGATAGAATCATTACTAGGCTTACAAACAGTAAGTCCTGGATTCGATTTCTTTGACTAAAAAACCCTAAGTGGGTGCTCCAGAACAGCCGCAGTCGAATGACTAAAGCAAATGAAAGAATATATACATGTGCGCGTGCACGCGTGCATGTGTGTGTGCGTGCGCGCATGTATGTGTATGTGTGTATGTGTGTGTGTGTGCGTGCGTGTATATATATATATATATATATATATATATATATATATATATATACCAGGGTTGGCTGAAAAGTTGAAAGACTGACCAACTGAGCACAAGATAATTTCATGCAATGTGAGGAAATGAGGTATATTTTTGAGCACAGTCCCCCATTGTGGTCCACACACTTTTGCAATCCGTGTTGATGTGCTTGGATCCCATTGGCAAAGAAGCTTTCATCCTGTTTTTCAAAAAAAAAAAAAAGAAAAAAAGAAAAAAAGAAAAAAGAAATACATTAACAGCAGGTATGACGTCATCATCACTGCGATACTGATTCCCCGACAAGTGCGTTTTCTCTTTTATGTTGGAAGAACAGAAGATAGTTGAAATTGATACATGCAAGATTCTGCAACGCTAGCACTCCTCCATACTAAGCCTATGAACTATTCAGCCCACCCTGTCTGTCTGTCTGTCTGTCTGTCTGTCTGTCTGTCTGTCTGTCTGTCTGTCTGTCTGTCTGTCTGTCTGTCTGTCTGTCTGTCTGTCTGTCTGTCTATCTATCTATCTATCCATCTATCTAAATATACATACATACATACATACATACATACATATATATATATATATATATATATATATATATATATATATAGATAGATAGATAGATAGATAGGTATAGATACAGATGCATATCTGTATCTGTATATATGTATGTATATACATACATATATACATGTATACATACATATGTATATGTATACGTATACATTTTAAATAGAGATGTATTATTAACGTTATTAATGACGTCTTTGAAGTTCCAACGACACAAGAAATTGAACGTAGTCATAGCAGCAAAAGAAACAAGAAACAAACAGAACGGTTGGAAGTGGTACCTAAACGGAAGAAATATTAAACTTCCCTAGGAGGAAAAATCTCAAAAAAAAGGGAGATGTGATGAAAGAAAATTAAATAGATAAAATTAATAATATTAACTTCCGATAAAAGCCATTCTCAAAGGGAAAGATGCTGTGGCGAGAGTCATTGACACCCCTGGGGAATTCGAAGAATGGACTAGCCGAACTCTTATAAAGAGTAGAGGTTGGACGAGTCAAGAGGGCGTTTGGTAGTCTTGCGAAGTACGGCGTGTGAATAAATTGATTAACCCCCGTTTTATTAATTTATATATCCACCCTGTGCCAGGATATAAAACATACATACAAACATACATGTCGAGATAGATAGATAGATAGATACATACATACATACATACATACATAAATAAGGCGGTGAGCTGGCAGAAACGTTAGCACACCGGGCGAAATGCTTAGCGGTATTTCGTCTGTTGTTACGTTCTGAGTTCAAATTCCACCGAGGTCGACTTTGCCTTCCATCCTTTCAGGGTCGATAAATTAAGTACTAGTTACGCACTGTCCTTGTTTGTCCCCTCTATGTTTAGCCCCTTGTGGGCAATAAAGAAATAAGATACATACATGCATACATACATACATGCATGCAGTATAGACACTCATAATAAAAAAGGTGTAATGGTAGAATGTCCAAGTGAAAACCGCAATAAATCGTAAACATAATTTGACATAATAATTTGGTATAGAGAAGAGAAACTGTGTACAGTTGTGGAAATCAGCTGCCCAGCAGATGTGAAGATCAGAGGAAAAGAGAATACCTTCACTGAACTATTGAGAAATCTGCAGCTACACTATCCAGATTACAAGTTCTGGTTTATACCTGTAATTATTGGGGCATTGGGATATGTAACACACTGCCTAAAAACCAATCTTTATCATTTATTATACATGAGTTTATCATTCAAATATATATAAGCATGTCTGGACATGCAACTGTACGCATGAGAACACAGATAAAACAAAACATACAAATCTGCACGTATTCATTCATATATACATACACACACATTCATATATGCATCTATATATATATATATATATATATATATATATATATATATATATATATATATATATATATGTATATATATATATATATACATATGCACACACACACACACACAGACTCCACCCCATATATTTATATATCCAGTAGCATTGGCAATAAATTGTCACCACTGAGCTACTAACGAATGTACATTGTGTGTGTGTGTTTTATGTGTGTGTTCGTGCGACAAAAATTTTAAACAAAAAGATATAGATAAATGTACGCCCTGAATACCCTATTGTAACTGTATAAAGTTTCAAGGAGACAAGCATGCGTTTGTCCATTACAATACAAGAAATACTCTTACGAATGACTACAAGTGAATAAAATTGATAATTAGATAAAAGAATAAAAAAAAATTCTATAAATAAATGTAATAGGAGAAGCTCGTCACCGAATTCACAGGAAAAATATAGTTTTATATATACATATATTTTTTTATCATTTTTTTTCTTTTTCTGCCAGTTTGCAAGAGGTCATAAAATTATGCAAGGCGTAAAAATTTACATTTTGAAATTGCGCATTTGCTTATTCAATATTCAGCAGGAGTAGATGTGCGGTAAGAAGCTTGCCTCCCTGACAGGAGAGCTAGTTGTCTTTCAGCAGTTGAACGAGATGGACATGAGTCTTTTGGGCTCTGTCTAAGTAAGGATTACAAGGAACATTGAAGAACTTGCCGAGGTAGGTCGGTTTTGTTGCTCAGCTGAGCAATAATTTGTGTTTTAAAATTCTTTTTCAGCAGGTTGTTGTTCAGCTTGGCGACGTTTTCGCTTGCCTTGGCGGGTCTCTTGTGGTTGATCGATAAGAACAAATTGTATTAGCTTTTTCTAGTGGGCGTATCCGCTCCACAGCAGTAAAAATTTATTGCTTCGCCTCTTTTTTTTGGCCGAAAAGACTTTGCGTTCGCATTGCGAACGATTTTGTGTGCTTACTGTTTGTGGTAGGCATATCCGCCCCTCCTCAACAGTAAAAATTATTGTTTGGCATTTTTTGCCGAAGAACTTTATTATCAATTTTTTGAAAAATTGTGGAAGCCGTTCCAGTTGCAGGATTCCGTTTTCATGTGGCTTGGAGTACTAGTAGCCGGAAAATTGTTCGTTTGAACTGTTGAACTGTGTTCTCTTTTCTTTTTTCTATTTTTGTGTGATTTTTTTCCATCCGAACTATTTTTCTTTCTTCTGTCTTCCGTTCCGTTTTTTTTCTGTGCGACTTTCTGCTAGCAGTTGAACAATACAATGAACAATAAGAAAAAAAATATCTTGGAGTGGGAATTATGCCCACCCAAGAAATGGATCAGGGAAAGGGAGGAAAGAACGGTGGTGTTGAGAACTTACTCCAAGTTACTCGACACCATTACGGTTTTTCCTCAAACGGATATAAAAAAGGATTTGTCGGAGCATCTCCCCACCATTAAGTTTATAGCCAGGGGTGCCAAGTATGCAACAATTTGGTTGCTATTTGACACCCCTGAAGTGGCTCGCAAATTTGCGAGCCAGCCCATTGTAGGGAAGGATATCTTGTTTCTCCCCACATACTGTGGGAAGAAACTGACACGAGCTTGAATCTGTGGGCTGCCACCCGGGATAGAGCCTGACTGGATAGAAGACACTATCCGCCAGGGGGTGGGTGGTAGCGGATCCAGGCTCATTAATGTTAAAGTTCTGCCTTCAGCTAATTGGGTTGGGTCGAAAGCTGTGTTGGCCATATGGACCCAATCAGCTAAAGATCTGGTTTTCCCAGATTTTCTGAGGATGGCTGGCCAAAGGTACCCGTTGATCCTTGAGGGACGCCCCCCCCCCAAGTGTCACCAGTGCCTGGAGTCTGGCCATATTAGAAAGAACTGCCCCCAGGGCCGTGGTAAGGTCCTGGAGCAGAATAAAGAAAACGCGCCCGCCGCCCCCTATTGGAGGGGGAGTCTTGTTGCCGAGACACGAAAGGGACCCAGGAGCAGACACCCATTAAAAAAAGTAGTTCTGCTCTACAGGTAAATAATGAGGAAAGGCGGACATTAATAGTAGCCCGCCGAAAACAAAAATGTAGAGTTGGAAGAGGGATTGAGTTCCCTGGGTAAACCGGCGGACTCTTCTCCCACCGGAAAAAAGAAAAGAAAAAAGAAACAAAAAAGAAAAAGGTGCCAACGGAGGTTGAACCACCGCCGCTGGGAATTGTGCCACTGACGGTGGAGAAGTCTATCTCTTTACCGGAGGAAGAAGAATCGTTGGTCTTCTTCTACAGAGGTGGGGAAATAGAAAAGGAGTTAGAAAAATATCCTAAGGGAGCAACCATGGCTTGCATGTGGGATCCCAAATGGCCTCCGCAGATAATTGTGGAGGCGTTAATATGGGACACAGTGCAAAAGCTATATGACTTCAGAGAAATATTTTACGTGGTGCTTGGCGACGCCGACACGCCACTCGACGTGTACCTAGAGAGGGCGTGGGCGTTGATGGGAATCGGACACACAAGTGATGAGGAGGGTTATGCATGAAAGGCGAAAATGTTTCCGTGACAGATATCATGAACAATATGAACATTTGTAAGAGGCTTGTTGCTTCATATATGAGAAATTGAATTGACTGTTATAATTGAATTCTGTTTGTTTAAAATTTATGATTTAAAAAAACAAGAACAAAGTTTTAGAGAAGCAAAGTTCGGTGGGCGGCTTTGTCTTCTCCCATCTATATCATCATGTACACTATTCATCTCATTTCATTAATGTTTCTGTCCAGCCCTAGCTTCTGCTAATCTATGTTATGCCTAAATGTCAAATTTAATGAAATAAAGAAGCTTCCTTCCCAACCACATAGTCCCGGGTTCAATCTCACTGCGTGGTACCTTGGGCAAGTGTTTTCTACTATAGCTTCTGGCCGACCAAAGCTTTGGTAGACGGAAACTGAAAGAAGCCCGTCGTATATATATATATATATATATATATATATATATATCTGTCTGTTTGTCTTTCTGGCTGGCTGGCTAGCTCTCTCTCTTTCTCTCTATCTATTTATCTGTATCTATCTATCTATCTATCTATCTATCTATCTATCTATCTCTGTGTGTGTACAATAATAATAACAATAATTCTTTGATGGATTTTACAAAAATTCCATCCAAAGATTATTATTATCATATTTATTCTACATTATGTCGGTACAGCTCGATGCAGTCCCAAAAATCTGGTTTGCCAGTGAGCTTTGATAAACTGTCGTCGACAAAATGGAACAAAAGCTTTATTTGCAAATTCAAAACGTTTACCGTAAACAAATTTGAAGGATGTATATATACATATATGTACGTCATCATTCAGTTTTATATCAAGATTTCTTGCCAATGGTGAATAAATCGGTTTCTAACCTAGATCCAAACTTCTCCACTGGAATTTCAACAATATCGACAGGGTATTTTTGTATGTATGTATGTATGTATGTATGTATGTATGTATGTATGTGCAAATTTGTATGTTTTATGCATGTATTCTCATGCATATAGTTGCATATCCAGATATGCTCTATGTATGTATGTCATTATTCAGTTTATTTCATGATTTCTTGCCAATAGAGAAACAACCGGTTTCTAACCTAGATTCAAGGTTCCTTCATTGGAATTTCAACATCAACAACTGGGTATTTTAGTTTGTAGGAATGTGCAGGTTTGTATGTTTTATGAATGTATTCTCATGCATACAGTTGCATATCTAGACATGCTCATATATACATTTAGATGAGAAAATTCTTGAAAGTTTTACAGATTTTTACGGTTCCAACGATAGTTGGATTTGTAGTCTTCGAAATAGCTGTCTCCTTTCTGGTTTTGAGAAGCCTAATTTTTGATGATTGGTATTTACGCAATGTGTTACATATCCTAGTGCCCCAATAATTACAGATATAAACCTGGACTAGTTATCTGGATAGAATAACTGCAGATATCTCAATAGTGTAGGTATCCTTTTTCGTTGATCTTCAACATTGTTAACACCGGCTGGCAGCTGATTTCCACAACTATACACAGTTTCTCTTCTCTGTTCCAAATCATTATATCATGTCTATTGAGTATACAGTTTATTCAGGTTTTGACCGGAACATTTCATGTGTGTATGTATGTATGGAGGGATGGATGTATGTATGGAGGGATAGATGCATGGATGGATGGATGTATGTATGTATGTATGTAATTTGAGAGAGCACGTATCCAGCATGAAGAACTTAAGCGAGCCGCGCGAAAGTGCATGGCTCGTATAGTGAATGGGGAAAGCTTAATCTCCAATGTTTGCAGTTGTGTATGCTTGTCAAGAGCAGGGCTCATTAGCCACCAACGGAGCCGCAAATGCAAAATATAAGTTAGTCCTAGAGCGCACAATGTTCCTGAAGGTCGGCAATGGTCCTCCTCGGTCACGAGTGGACGGCCATCATATCATGTATGTATGTATGTATGTATGTATGTATGTACCTTCAGCCGTCTGGAATACTGCGCGCAATTATGTTCGCAAAAATGTGTTAAACTACGCATAGAGAAGAACCCAACAATACTTCACAAAGTAAACCGCCTCAAAACAATACCTGATCAATTAGAAGAGGTTGAAATCGTTAAGACTCCACTGCCTAGAGATATGTCAAAGAAATGCAGCAATCAATAAGCGAAAGATGTTTGCAGGGCTAGCAGCAGTAAACTTTTGTGTTGGGGGTTATACCAATCCGTCAACCATTCGCCATTTCATATTCCTGAAGGTTTGAGAAATTTGCAGAGTCTGAACGTAAATGTTTTCAAGAAACATCTGAATGCTCCAATCTCTCGGACCTTGGACGAACCAACGTAACATATAGAAACAAATTCTGGCATCAGATACACCCATTTACCAGATCACACTCCAGAATGAACTCTATAAACAGTTGTAATTACATAGAAGGTGGTCCTCCATGGCCACAAATATCAGGCTGAACTAATAAGAGGATGTATAGTCTTTATATTTTAGGGATTACAAGTTCAAAGAAGATATGCCTGGCCACCTAGGGAGAGAGAAAAAAACTTCAATATTATTCTTATAAATCGTTAGACCGACAAAATGTATGTTGTTTCACCTATGGCTTTTCGGGAACTAAAGAACAATATTTAGTGGAGCTAATATATAAGTTACAAGTGGAAACAAAAAACGTGAAATTATATTAATAAGTGTGTGTGTGTGTGTGTGTGTGTGTGTGTGTGAGCGTATAGGTGCGCTCGCTTGTATGTGTGTGTAAACGAATATATGCATAGATGCATATTCTCATTTTTAACACCTTGATTTGATGTATTTTAACATTTGCACAGGTATTCCTAAATAAGAATAATTCTATATAATATTTCTATATAAATGTCCATTTCAGGGCCTAAAAACGCTATCCTTAAGATAGCGTCCTAGCTCTGGTATCACATTAGTTCTAATTAGTTTATGATTTCAAAATTGCGGCAATAAAATGTTATAGATGAATAAATTATGCTAAAATTATGAAAAAGGACAGAAATCATAATGAATTAAATTGTACTGGAAGGAGCAGATGTGTAATAGGCCATATTAAATTATTTAATCACGTACACATCCAGGATCGCTAAAACGTATGTAGAAAAATATTAGTTATTAAAATGATACAGAAGGATAGAATGAAATCCAAATTAAATAAACTGTACTAAAAGTACTGGCTAAATGTCTAATGGACCATGTTATAGGGTATAATCGTGGAAGTATAGGGGATACCTAATGCTATGTAGCGGAAAGAGGCAATCAGATGAAATTAATTAAAAAGAAAAAACAAAGGATAAAGACAGAAAATCAATTATGCTTGACTCTGTTAAATGATATAGGAGAGTAGGTGCATATATGACAAAATAAATTAGTGAATAGAAATATGTACGCGTTGAAGACTTACAGTTTATTAAAAAGCCTATATGTAATGGTAAATATAAAGAATATATTAAGTAAGATGAGATATTAAGATAGAAAATCTAACTCTTTTACTTGTTTCAGTCATTTGACTGCGGCCATGCTGGAGCACCGCCTTTAGTCGAGAAAATCGACCCCAGGACTTATTCTTTGGAAGCCTAGTACTTATTCTATCGGTCTCTTTTTTGCCGAACCGCTAGGTTACGGGGACGTAAAAACACTAGCATAAGTTGTCAAGTGTTGGTGGGGGACAGACACACAAACACATACACACACACACACACACACACACACACACACACACACACACACACACATATATACATATATACGACAGGCTTCTTTCAGTTTCCGTCTACCAAATCCACTCACAAGGCTTTGGTCGGCCCGAGGCTATAGTAGAAGACACTTGCCCAAGGTGCCACGCAGTGGGACTGAACCCGGAACCATGTGGTTGGTAAGTAAGCTACTTACCACACAGCCACTCCTGCGCCTATATATAGTATATATAGTATATGAGTATATATTTCAGGAATTTTCTTAAATATATGAATAATGTAAAAAAAGAATTCCACATAGAAACATAGAATACATATTGTACAAATGAGGGGAATCTCGAACGCAGGAGAACAGATGCGAAAAGAGTTTCTAAGATCAGATAAAATACCCTTATAGACGGAAAAAGAGGCCAGGGTGCCGCTAAGGATATTTTGCACAAATTTCTAAGCTGGTTTTTAAATCTATTCTCTTGCGTTCGAGTTTTCCCTCATTTCTAAAATGCCAACTCACTCGACGCTTCAATGTTTGTTTATAAGAATGTTCTCACACCGAAAACATGTACTATAGATGAAAGTTTATAGTTATGAAAGGTGTTCAACTTAATAGGATTGTTACATGTACGAGTAAATGTGGAACAAATAAGATTACAGAAATCTTATAAATGCAAGAAAATTTGGGGAGGTGAAATGGGATGGAAGAAATATAAGCATGGCTATGTGGTTAAGAAGGTCATTCACATAATCACGTGGTTTCGGGTTCAGCCTTTCTGCGTGGTTCCTTGGACAAGTGTTTTCTACTAACGCTCTCCGCTGACCAGCGCCTTGTGAGTGGCTTTCCTAAATGGATACAATGTGTAGAAGCCCGTATATGGATAGATGGATGGATGTGTGTGTGTATACTCAATTTTCTGTCCGTTATTTTTGTTTTTTTTATGGTACTTGATATGTATTTGAATAGTTAATGCTCACGCTCTTAAACATAGGTATTTTGAATCAGTATTTTGCAACCTGGCAATCCAAAACCCTGTAGACACTTGTATACATAGATATGAATGTTTTATAAATCAAATAATGTATATAAGTCGAAACAAACTGTTGGCATTTTAATAATTTTTTATGTTGTCTTATATTATGTTTATAGTATATTATATTATAATATAAATAAAGTGTTAGATTGTGAATTGTATTTCTCTCTCTCTCTCTCTTTCTCTCTCTCTCTCTCTCTCTCTCTCTCTCTCTCTCTCTTTCTCTCTCTCTCTCTCTCTCTCTCTCTCTCTCTCTCTCTCTCTATATATATATATATATATATATATATATATATATATATATAATCGCTAACTACTACACACATTTTTTTCTCTCTCCTTGTTTCTTTCTGTGTTCCTTTCTGTGGAAGAGCGTAGGCTCGAAACGTTAAAGACTTTTTCAATTCCCGAGCGTTATACTAATACATCTGTTTGTTTTCTACACCACCTGTATTTATTTTCTGTTTTTTTTTTTGGTGAATTCTCCCTATATATATATGTATATATATATATGGGAGAATTTACGAAAAAAACAGACGAAGACAGGTGGTCTAAACAACAAATGGATGTATTAGTTTAACACTCGGGAATAGAGAAAGTCTTTGACGTTTCGAGCTACGCTCTTCAACTGAAAGGAACACAGAAAGAAATAAGGAGAGAAATAAAGAGAAAAAAATATAAATGTAGTGGATGCGCCCTTTAAAATCCTAGCCAGGCTCATGGGCCCGGTTTCAATGACGTATGTGTTCTCAAGCTGGACGGGACGCCAGTCCATCGCCGCGTTACTCATTTTTGCCAGCTGAATGGACAGGAGCAACGTGAAATGAAGTGTTTTGCTCAAGAACACAACGCATCGCCCGGTCCAGGAATCGAAACCACAATCTTACGATCACGGTGCTGACACCCTAACCACTAAGCCACGCGCCTCCACACACACACACACATATATATGTGCGCACGTGTCTCTTTTTTTGTCACTCCACCCAAACACTTGACAACCGGTGATGAAATGTGTAGAGTATATTATAAATGTAAACAAATATCTTTAAAAATATATACCATCCAAATACGTAAAGATTCAAAAGAATCAACGATGAGATAGAAAGTATAATGGAGAGAAATACATATACTTGGATGTACATAATACTTGTGTTGAAGATTCTCCTAACTATATAATTTGTGATATACATACATGTGTAACTTATGTAAAATTGAGTGTCTAATACTCACAATCCGTTGAAATTACAACACCAAGATATATTGTTATACAGCAGGATGAATCAAACATATATTGCAATTAGGAACCAGTGCTTCGAAAATTCTTACCATTTTCGTCTCGCTGAAGCGTGTGTGTTTTTTTTCATGAAACCTCGGTGTCCGAAAATATAATTAATTGAAAATTTGTATACATTGATATATGTGCTCATCATACACTCTGGTTATAGAAATCTGACAGTATATATGACTATATATAATATACGAATATATGCATATAGAAGCATTATCGTTAAAGCAAACGCTGTTATGCCTAATATCGGATAAACCAGACGAATCTGAGTTAAGAAACCTTCACTATGAGTTTGCTGCCATTTTGAAATATAATTTAGGTTTGCTACATGAGCGCTATTTACCCGCCAAAATTGGTAAAGTTTTATATATATATATACTAACCTCACTTAGTATAATTGAGGATCATAATGGGGGGGGGGGATTATTTTTTGTTCTTGTTAAAAAATATGACGGCCAGTTTTCTGAGATAGCTGTACACACCACACAGCTGGCCGTACCATGACATATATTGATTGGATAGTAAATAATGAGAGTGAGAAAAAATAAAAATTCAACGCAAGAGGCGTTTCATCTCTGCACATCCTGTTTATAACTCGATTTAATGCTTTTTCCTAAAAAAAAACTCTTTCTTTTTTTCAAGGACTCTCTTCTAAACAACTTGTCTAAAATTTATTCATCTACTTTTTTCCGGTCCATATTCAATCTACTCTTCAAGCAAAACTTATATCGTTTCAGTTGCTTTTACACTTCTCTAAAACGAATACTACAATTTCAAGAAAATTTGTGTAAACTCATGGAAAATTAATTATATATATATATATATATATATATATATATATACACAATTTTGTAATTTGTTTGCAAGATTATTTATGTAAATTTGTGAGTTGAAACAAATTTTGTTTTGTTTAGAAAGAGTCATCATGCGAATATAATTAACATGCACACTGGTCCAATTCCACTCGTCTTAATAGGGTTTTCGTAAGGTTTATGCTCGTCTCGTAACCCGTACAGCATAGGAACATCGTTGTTAAATGCTTGAAAATTTTGTGCGGTGTTTTTCTGGGTTGGAGTATGTTCCTCATGTCCTGCAAATAAAACCAAAAAGGCATAATTGGACACGTGAGGAATATATTTCAATCCTACATGGTTATTTTACATCAGTGCTCTACCCAAAGAACGAAAACACAATAACTTATACATATAAAATCTGTAAGAAAAATAGCCTAAATAATGACTTTGACAGAGCAATGAACCCTAATAAACTAACTTACGAAGATGTTAAAACAAAATTAAAAAAAAAAAAACAAAAACATAAAATATCAGTAATAGAAATAGAACATTGAAACGGAAAAATACATCAGGAAAATGCCAAATAATATAAACACTGAGATAGAAAAACACGAAGACAGACGTAACATTTCCAACAAAAGCGAAGTAAACAACAAAAGACAACAAAACCAGACCGTAGAGATGTATAATAATGTGCAAAAAGCATCAATCTAGAACACCACAGACAAAATATGAATGAAAAGGAAGGCGAAACAAATCTAAAACCTGGGAATAACGAAGGGCAACCTAATGATTATGATACTATGAAAATGAGAATAATCAAAGAACTGAAAACCACAGATCTTAGAATGGACCACAGATTATATCTCCCAAAGATCAATAAAACAACATCAATAATAAATATATTTCCCATAGACAATAAAACAACATCAATAATAAATAGCATAAACCTGGCCGTCACGGAACTAATAGCCACAGAAACAAATGGCAATATCACCAAGCGAAATGCAACTGCAGCCACAAAAGAAGCTGGATACTCCCTCAAACCCATCCAAACAGGAGTCCCACCGCCCAAATAAATTCTGTAGATAAATAATATCAAAAAAAAAAAAAAAATTAAAAGGACAGAAAAGATCTGTCTATTCTTAACGAAATTAGTAGACAATCAACACAACTAAGTAACAAAAGAAAACAAAAATACTGTGCAAATACAACATTACAGAAAAAGATTTACCTGAGGCAAAAGAAAAGCTAAAGTAAGATATCCTTGTCAAAGCACAAAGGATCCACCGATATGAGAAACGCCAACGTTTCTTTGAACAAAACAAACAGTTCAAATCCAACCCAACAAAAATTCTGCCAAGAACTTGGCAAAAATAAAATGGACATCGTTGCAGCGCTAACAGCAAGAGAAGTGGAAGAATTTTGGAAAGAGATATGGTCGGTGAAGCAACAACCTCAGAAAAGGACCATTAAAACAACGAACTTAGCACCTGAGCAACTCTGGACCCCTATAACAACTGAAGAGGTCACCCACACACTGCAAAGACTAAGTAACTGGAAGGCACCTGGGCACGACAAGATCCCCAACTTCTGGTTAAAATATCTGACAGAAACACACAAAAAGCTGGCTGAAATCTTTAACGTCATACTAGCAGAGCCAGAAACAATGCTCGAATGGCTCACGAAAGGGAAAACTATCCTAATTCTCAAATCCACTGAAACAGCAAACCCACAAAACTACAGACCAATAACTTGCAATTACTCCCTACAATTTACAAAGCCTTTACTGCAATAATATCGCAGAGATTATTGAGCAAGCATCTGGAAGAAAACAACTTGTTTCCAGAAGAGCAGAAGGGATGCTGCAAGGGCTCATACGGCTCTAAAGATCAACTAATGATCAATAAAGCCATAACTGAAGACAGCCGCAGAAAGAAGAAAGGCCTCAGTATGGCCTGGATCGACTACCGAAAGGCTTTTGATAGTATTCTTCACACATGGATCCTCGAAACACTAGCCATGAACAAAGAAGCACCAATAATCATAAAATACATAAAACACTCTATGAAAAAATGGCAGATAGTGTTACAACTCCAAACAAAAGAGGGACTCATAAGAACCAAAGCCATCCCCATTAGAAGAGGAATATTCCAGGGAGACACGCTTTCTCCATTCCTTTTCTGCTTGTCACTGACACCTTTATCTGACATGCTAAACAGAACTGGATGCGGATACAAATGTTACGGCAAAACAATTTTATTCACCTCTTATATATGGATGACCTAAAACTATACGCTAAAAATGATAAACAGCTGGAAACACTACTACAGACAGTACATGGATTTACCAAAGAAATAAATATGAAATTTGGCTTAAAAAAATGTGCCAAAGTAACCTTGAAAAGAGGAAAACTAGTTAAGAGTAGCAACATCACACTAGACAAAGTCAATGAAATAAGAGAATTAGACCAAAGCCAGACATATACATATTTAGCAATCAATGAACTAGATACGATACAACACACCCAAATGAAAGAGAAAATAAAGAAAGAATACTATAGACGAGTTAGATCAATACTGAAAACAGAGCTCAATGCTAAAAACAAGATAATAGGTATCAACACTTTAGCCGTCCCAGTTATAAGTTACAGCTGCAATATCCTTAACTGGACACTATATAAACTAACCAAAATAGACAGGAAAACAAGAAAAATAATGACAGGATCTATGATGCACCACCCAAAATCTGACATAGAAAGGCTATATATACAACGTACAGAAGGAGGTAGAGGCCTTATACAGCTGGAAAACTATTATAATATAACCACCATAGGACTGAAAAAATACCTACTCCAGAAGCAAGGAAAACTAATACAAACAGCCACAAAACACGAGCAAAACAAAAAACTGTTTTCAGTATTTAAGGAAGCTGACAAATACAAACAAGAAATCATACTACCTAACAAATACGAAGAAAAAACAACAAAAGCTATAAAACAATATTATTATTAATAATAATAATGTGTTTATTAATTGACACGAGTATTCCCTGCGATCATAATATAGCGGCCAAAGAATTTGACAAGATCAGTAAATATAAAGACTTGCTAATAGAAACTGAAAAAATATGGCACCTCAAGGGGACTACCGTACCAGTGATTGTAGGGTATCTAGGAATGATAAAAAAAATGGTACTTAAACCTATTTGAAAATGATACCAGGCGTACCATCCCTACAGGAAGTGCAAAAAAATCGTGTTAACTGGAACGACTGCGAAAACAACATCCATTCAGGAATTTATTTATTTATTAATTTTAAAAATTTTTTATCATTATTTTTTTAATACATATTTTACCTGTGAATTTGCGTGTGTAAACTGGGAATGCATACAATGAGTTTCTCGGCCCTAGGTGTACGGAAAACACTCGGCGAGAAATGGAAGAAAACTTGAAGAAAGAATAATAATAATAATAATAATAATAATAGTAATTGGTGCACTTGGAAGTATCAACTACCAAAATGGCTGAAAAAGACTGGTGCAAGAGTGAAGGTAGAACATCTACAAAAATCAGCAATGCTTGGAACTGCAAGAATTCATCGCAGGGTTCTTGAAGTATGACAGCTGACACTTTCCATCATACCCAGCAAAGTAAGCTGTGGGTTTTCATATAATAACGATAATGATAATATATGTACATGTATAAACACATACACTCACTCACGAATACACAAACTCTCAGTCACGATGATGATGACTAACACATACATACGCATGCACTTGTGCGCGCGCACACACACACGCATAGTTAAATGTGTATGTGTGTGTGAGTGCGTGCGCACGTGGTGTCAGTCAGGTGGTGTGTATTAGGATGTGTGTGTGTGTGTGTGTGTGTGTGTGCACGAAGCCGGCAAGCAAATCAATAGTGTTTGATGAGAGTAGGTCAAATGTTATCGTCAGAGCTTCTTTCGAAACCAGCGAAGCGCTTCTATCTGTGAACTGGATCTGACGTAATCTAAAGCCATAAAGCTAAAATACCAAAAACTGGCGTCGATAGGAAATTCTTTCTCATACAACATAAAAATCGCTTTCTTTTGTCATTGCTATTACTATTGTTATTATTGTTGTTGTTATGGCGAAAGTGGTTGTTTGGTGGACGAGGTTGGTAGAATTGAGGAAACTTGCCTTCCTCTTCGGCAAATCCTTCATCGATTCTTTCCAGTTTCACTTGGAAAGGAAAGTGAGAGTGGAAAAGGAAAGGGAAATGCTTCCTCCCAATGAATTCGTGAAAAGATGGGTAGCTGTGGGGGAAACGGTTAGAACGAATGGCCCAACATACCTGTGGAATAGAGAGCAACATTTGGGAGAGGGCATAACCCTTAGATGGGAAGGGTAACCTTGGGGATCCTAGTTTGAATCTATTTGAACTATTTCCTCTATCAGGGGAACTATATCATTCATGCTATCACATTATTATTATTATTATTATTATTATAGACGTCGCACTGTATACAGTATCAGGAGGTTGTTGATTGAAGATATTGTGTCTACCGGGGTTTTGTACTGTCTATCAAGTCACAAAAAGGACCTCAGACAGGCAATACTTTACGCAATATGCATGTAGTTCCAAGCAATGCCGACTTTTGCAATACATCTAGATTGTAGAGTATTTCTAAGGTTTCCAGATATTTTTTTCAGATTGGATGGCATTGAACCCAATGCTCCGATGACAATAGGGGTAACCTTTATGTTCGACTCTTGTAGCTTCCACATCCTAGCGATCTCAATTCTCAGGTCACCATATTTATCAACTTCTTCTCTTTCTTTCTTGATGATATTCGATCTCCAGGCACTGCCATGTCCATTATTAGGCACTCTTGTTTATCTCTCCTAAAGGTTTCTATATCCAGCCTTCGGTACTCTAACACCTTGTCTATCTGGAAATCAAAGTCCCAAAGGATCTTTGCCTTACCCTTTTCGACCATTACCTTTTTCGGTGTATGTTGGTACCAAGCACCCGTTACCCTGTATGCATACTTCTGGCATAGTAGCTAGTTTCAGTTTTGGGCTACCTTGTGTCTGCGCTTGTACTCTTTCTGCGCAAGACTTTTACAAGCACTAGCAATATGAGTCAGGCTTTCGACTTTCTTCCCACACATTCTGCAGAGGTTCGCTGCACTTGTGTGGTATATATCCCTTTTCACTGAGTTGGTATTCAATGCCTGATCGTGGGCAGCGATGACCAGTCTTTCAGTCTTCTTTCTAAGGTCACCCCTGATGATGCTTTCTGGTCTTAAGTAGTTAGTGTCACAGTGGAAAGGATCATGTAATTCCATGCGGAGTAGAGTTTCTTCTCTCTCGTTGGCAATTCGTTACTGGAATTCATTAGTACTCTCAATTCATTAGCACCCACTTGCTGATAAATCCTTCTGTATTAGCAGCATACTATAGCAGGTCTTGTTTGCTGTTCACCAAATGCTCTGCCATGTTTCTTCTTTCATTGTTGATTCATTCCCGTACGCTGATAAGGCCACGTCCAGCTTTACACCTCTTCATGCAGAGCCTGTGTACATTCGCCTTAGGGTGGACGGCAACATGCATTGTCATCGTTTTGGGGGTTGTGCGATCGAATTGGCCAATCTCCGTTCTAACGATTGAATCAAGTGAAATGAATAATAACAATAAAAAGAATGGAAAAAAATTACCTGTATATATGCGTACGTGTATGTGTATGTATGTGTGCGTGTGTGTGGTGCGCGCGCGCATGTGTGTGTGTATGAAGATATCAGTAAGCCTGTGTTATTCATCTGTAACGGAATTCTGTGAATTATGAACCCTGATACCCATGTTTGTCGCTTATTTCTTATTGTAAGCGAATAATTAAATACATACCAAACCCATAGTATGCCAAGAAAATACAATGCAAAATATTAAAGACAATGTCTCATCATATTCCTCGTATAACTAATAACAGAAGAATAAAAAAATATATTCGCTGTGATGGTGTTTAACCCTTTAGCATTCAGATTCCTCTGTCACATGTAAGGCTTATTCATTCAAATTATTTTGAATTAATCATGCTTCATCACATAGATTTGAGATTTTGGTGATGTGATTTTTTATTTTTACAATGACATTGAAGAGTAGGTGTGAGAGGCCAGCACTAGCACGCTTGGACATAAAGCAGAGGGAAATTTAGACCAGATATGGTCAGTTTAAAAGCTAAAAGGATAACTTTTCGTGCACCTGATATCCTAAAAGAAATAAATAAGATCAAGCACAACTCAGCAGTAGGTCTCGATAAGTTCTTGGCCACTGTCTTGAAAATGTGTCGACAACAAATTGCTGAGCTCTGGAGAAGCTCACTTGATGCAGGCTAGATTCCTGATCATTTTTCCCCAGTCTATCGTTCCAGTTTCCCAAAAGGAAAACAAATCACTTGCAGCGAAT
>NC_142944.1:46557531-46587531 GCF_046866305.1 Octopus bimaculoides | reverse complement strand
TAATAATACAAACTAAAACTAGAACAGCAACGGACCATGATAAAACGATGGCAAGAAAAGCCCCTACATGGTAAATACTGGGCTAAACTAAATGCAAAAGAAATAGACAGAGAAAAATCCCAGCAATGGCTGAGAAGCTCAGGACTCAAAGCAGAGACTGAAGGATGTTTAATTGCTGCACAAGACCAGAGCCTCCCCACCAGAAATTACCAAACACACATAATGAAAAGAAATATAACAAGTAACTGTAGAATATGTGGAGATGGACAAGAAACAATAAATCATATTATCTCTGGCTGCCCAGTTCTGGCTAAGAAGGAATATATTCACAGACACGACAGAGCTGGGACCTATATACATTGGAAGCTATGCCAACACTATGGAATAACAACAGAAAAAAGATGGTATAAACACACGCCAGAAATGGTCATAGAAAACGAGAAAGCAACCATACTCTGGGATATGCCAATACACACAGATAGAGAAATTAAGGCAAATAGACCAGATATAGTTGTCAAAGATCATGAAGAAAAAAAATGTTTTCTAATTGATGTATCAATACCAGCAGATGACAACGTTTCTCTAAAAGAAATGGAAAAACTTTCAAAATACAAAGACCTGGAAATAGAGATAACTCGAATTTGGAATCTAAAAACAGAAACAATTCCTATCATAGTAGGTGCCTTAGGTATAATAAAAATATATTCAGACAAATACATAACAAAAACACCAGGACTTACAAATATATATAACATACAGAAAATTGCACTACTGGGCACTGCACATATTCTACGCAAAACACTTTCAATACAGTAAACATAAGAGCACCACAGCAAACCACAGCACATACTCAAGGCGCACAGAGCTGCGCTCGGTAGTGAAGTGAAAGCACGTTATAAAAATAAAACTACTGAACAGTGATGATAATAATAATAATAATAATAATAATAATAATAATAAGATACCAGGAAACCCCAAAATGGCTGAAGTTCAAAAGATAGTGCTCATGGGAAAGCCCATATCCTCCGTAAAATACTGTCTATGTGATCTCAAATTTTAAAACAAACACATAATTTTCTTATGATTTCTTAAACATTCTCTAGAACAACACTGTACAAATTAAAATATATGGTACCCTAGGCATAACACCTACATGAACTTCTAACTTGTTGTCTCTTGAGGTCTCTGGGTGAGACTTGGATCCAACTTGTACAAATGCAAAGCAAAAGTCAAACATAAAATAATAATAATAATAATAATAATAATGATAATAGTAATAATAATAATAATAATAATGATAATAATAATAATAACAATAATAATATTAATGATAATAATAACAATAATAATAATAATAATAATAAAGGCAAATAGACCAGATATAGCTGTCAAAGATCATGAAGAAAAAAAATGCTTTCTAATTGATGTATCAATACCAGCAGATGACAACGTTTCCCTAAAAGAAATGGAGAAACTTTCAAAATACAAAGACCTGGAAATAGAGGTAATTCGAATGTGGAATCTAAAAACAGAAACAATTCCTATCATAGTAGGTGCCTTAGGTGTAATAAAAAAATATTCAGACAAATACATAACAAAAACACCAGGACTTACAAATATATATAACATACAGAAAATTGCACTACTAGGCACTGCACACATTCTACGCAAAACTCTTTCAATACAGTAACCATAAGAACATCACAGCACATACCCAAGGCACACAGAGCTGCGCTCGGTAGTGAAGTGAAAGCACGTTATAAAAATAAAACTACTGAACAATAATAATAATAATAATAATAATAATAATAATAACAATAATAATAACAATACTAAAAACAGAGCTCAATGCTAAAAACAAGATAATAGGTATCAACACATTAGCTGTCCCAGTTATAAGCTACAGCTACAGCATCCTTAACTGGACACTAAAAGAACTATGTAAAATAGACAGGAAAACAAGAAAAATAATGACAGGATATAGGATGCACCACCCAAAATCTGACATAGAAAGGCTATATATACAACGCACAGAAGGTGGCAGGGGTCTTATACATCTAGAAAACTATTATAAAATAACCACCATAGGACTGCAAAAATACCTACTCCAAAAGCAAGGGAAACTAATACAAATAGCCACAAACACGAACAAAACAAAAAGCTGTTTTCAGTATTTAAGGAAGTTGACAAATACAAACAAGAAATCAATCTACCTAACAAATACGAAGAAGAAGAAGAAGAAGAAACAATAAAAGCTATAAAACAAATGGAATCCAAACTAAAACTAGAACAGCAACGAACCATGATAAAACGATGGCAAGAAAAGCCCCTACATGGTAAATACTGGGCTAAACTAAATGCAAAAGAAATAGACAAAGAAAAATCCCAGCAATGGCTGAGAAGCTCAGGACTCAAAGCAGAGACTGAAGGATTTTTAATTGCAGCACAAGACCAAAGCCTCCCCACTAGAAATTACCAAACACACATAATGAAAAGAAATATAACAAGTAACTGTAGAATATGTGGAGATGGACAAGAAACAATAAATCATATTATCTCTGGCTGCCCAGTCCTGGCTAAGAAGGAATATATTCACAAACACAACAGAGTTGGGACCTATATACACTGGAAGCTATGCCAACACTATGGAATAACAACAGAAAAGAAGATGGTATAAACACACGTCAGAAAAGGTCACAGAAAACGAGAAAGCAACCATACTCTGGGATATGCCAATACACACAGATAGAGAAATTAAGGCAAATAGACCAGATATAGTTGTCAAAGATCATGAAGAAAAAAAATGCTTTCTAATTGATGTATCAATACCAGCAGATGACAACGTTTCTCTAAAAGAAATGGAAAAACTTTCAAAATACAAAGACCTGGAAATAGAGATAACTCGAATTTGGAATCTAAAAACAGAAACAATTCCTATCATAGTAGGTGCCTTAGGTATAATAAAAAAATATTCAGACAAATACATAACAAAAACACCAGGAGTTACAAATATATATAACATGCAGAAAATTGCACTACTGGGTACTGCACACATTCTACGGAAAACACTTTCAATACAGTAAATATAAGAGCACCACAGCAAACCACAGCACATACCCAAGGTGCACAGAGCTGCGCTCGGTAGTGAAGTGAAAGCACGTTATAAAAATAAAGCTACTGAACAATAATAATAATAATCCTTTCCACTATAGGCACAAGGCCTGAAATTTGGTGGAGGAGGAGACTAGCCGATTACATTGACTCCAGTGTTTCACTTGGTGCTTAATTTATCGGCTCAAAAAGGATAAAATGGAAAGTCGACCCCACTAGCATTTGAACTCAGAACTTAGAATTGGAGGAAATGCCGATAAGTATTTTGTCTGGGATGGTGACGATTCTGCCCGCTCGCTGCTTCCCTGTTCTTTTCGATATTAATGTTTAAAATGTCCGACACATGCAGAACAGCATACAAACACGTGTGCTTAAACACAAAGGTAATGCATACATATATTATATGTTCCAAGAAAAACAAAAATTCTATGTTATCATATATTTTCTATCATTTACTTGTTTCAGTCATTGGACAGCAGCCACACTATAGCATCACCTTGATTTTTTTGTTTTTTTCTAGTCGGAAAATCGACTCCTGTACAGAATATTTTTAGAGCCTGGCATCCATTCTGTCGGTCACTTTTGCTGAGCGAACGACGGTTCAAAGAATTGTAGGGTCAAACACAACACAAAGACACAAAGACACAAGGACACACACACACACACACACACACACAAACACACACACACACACACACACACACACACACACACACACACACACACACATAAATACACACTCATTAATGAAGAAAGAGACACAGTGAGGATGGGGGAGAGAGTGGCAGGTAGCTAGACAAATATAAACAATATGTAATATATTTATATATGAATGTGTGTGTGTGTGTGTGTATGTGTGTGTGTGTGTGTGTGTGTGTGTGTGTGTGTGTGTGTGTGTGTGTGTGTGTGTATGTCTGTGTGTGTACCTACCAACCTGCATTCATACATATATGCATTTACATATATGAATATGTGCATGCATATTTACATTCTTTTACTTGTTTCTGTCAGCTGATTGCAGCCATGCTGCAGCACTGCGTTAAAGGTTTTTTTTAGTCGTGATATCGATCACACGACTTATTCTTTGTAAGTTGGTAATTATTTTATTGGATTTTTTGCCGAACGCTAAGTTACAGGTACGTAAGCATACCAACACCGGTTGTCAAGCGGTGATGGTGTGGGACAAACACAAACACAAAGAGAGATATACACACGCATAAGCACACAATACACACATGCACACACACACACACACACACACACACACACACATATACATATAATATATGCACACGATGGGCTTCTTTCAGTTTCCGACTACCAAATCCACTCACAATGTTTTGGTCGGCCTGAGGCTATAGTAGAAGACACTTGCTCAAGATCTCACGCGGTGGCATAGAACGACGTGGTTGGGAAGCAACTTTCTTAACATACACGAATATATATATACATATATATATATATATATATATATATATATAAGTCAAGAACTATTAAAAAAAAACAAAAAAAAATGGTTGCAAGACGCAAAAAAAATTTTAGAAAAATAAATAAGTAAATGAGTGGAAATTTTACCGGTGAGTGTGTTAAATTATAAGGCACAAAAAGAGAATGACTCTCCCCAGACACAACAGTATATATATATATATATATATATATATATATATATATATGTGTGTGTGTGTGTGTGTGCGTGTGTGTGTGTGTGTGTGTGTGTCTGCACTCGCGTGTGTGTTCATGCATGCACACACACCAGACTTTTTCTCGTATCTTCTGTAATCATTTTATTAAAGTCATTTATGAAAGCCAAAAAAAAAGGGGGTATTAAAAAGAAAAACAATGATTACAAAATTAAATACAACAGATAATATTCTATAGAGATAAAAGAAAAAAAAACTTGATCAATTAAGTGAAATTCGATCCCAATTCATTCATTTATTAATTTATTTACGTATCTCTGGTTCTTCATTGTGGTGATGAAGAACACGAGTGAATAACGTGTGTTTCGTTCTTCTTTCCGCTTATTTCTGATTTATATTGTCATGGTAGTTATTCTATGTGGTTCAGTCATGATAGATTTGGTAAAAATGACCTATTCATCCTCACAAGCGTATTGTTTTTGTGTGTTTGTTTTTTTATTCTTTTTCCAGGCACACGAATTAAGAGCTAATCTCTTTAACTGATCTTTGACATCCTGCCTTTGTTGGTGATAACCTTTTGCGAATCTCTTGTCAAGAGTGAACGTTTTGCCATACTTCGCTAGCATAGATTCATTTAGATAGATGGAAAAAGAACGGGGATTTAACATGTGTAATTCATTAAAACTAAACAACATATGTGGAATTAAGTGCATATATTTATTTTAATGACACATACACACACACATATAAACATACATACATACATGCATATATATATATATATATATATATATATATATATATATATATATATATATACATATGTATATATATATATGCATACATACATACATTCATACATACATATACATGTGTGCGTGTGTGTATGTGTGTGTATAATGGTGTGTATATATATACATATATACATATGCATATACACACACATATAAACATACACACATATGCATATACACACACATATAAACATACACACATATGCATATACACACACATAAACATACACACATATGCATATACACACACATAAACATACACACATATGCATATACACTCACATAAACATACATATATCTATGTTAGGGATTTATAACAGCAACAAAGAAACAAAAACATTGAAAAAATATATCCCCCAAAGTGGAGAGACTTCTGAGGGCTAATGGTGAAAACCCACAAATCTATGATCGTCTTAGCCACAAAGTAAGAATTCTCTCCTTATTCTTTTCTTCTTATCTCTCTCCATGAGGCGCATGCTCAGAGCAGATCTGTTCACTTGGAACATTTTTGCCATTCATCTTTCAACTAATTTTCTACAAGTCAGCATTACCCTCTCCTCACTCATTTTCTATTCAGTTGAAGCTTGAAAAAGTGCACGAAGTCTTGGTCAAACTGGAAGTTGTCTTTCTTCAGACATTTCAGTCTGTCCACCACCACACCTGCTTTCATTAAGGCCAACAAAGAAAAACGGCAGCAGGACGATCCTGACAATTGACTCTGCTGATAGCATCGACTGGTTTTAGTGTTGCAGTTGCAGACATTACCATTATGTCTTCACGCTGCCGTTGACGCTTCGGCTGTTGGGACTACTACGCTTAGCGCTATTCCAGCTGATATTGTTGCGGTTGTGGTGTTGGCTAAAGCGGAGTTTCGTTTTTCTTCTCTTTTGCCTTGAAATGATTTGTGTCACCCCATAAATAACACCTTTGCTCTTTTGGTTCCAACGGCCGCACGGCAGGTTGATGAGATCCAGGATGTATTCCATATTTGATCCGTTTAAATCAATAACTCCATGCAGCGGTATGGCAAATTTCGTTTCTGCAGGCTTTAGACCTGATAAATGTAACTATATCGAAAAGAACCGTTCCCACCAACTATCAGACGCTTACTTCTAAAATCACCTCCACAGTCTTCACGCTTACAACCGTACAGGAAAGGTAGATAAAGTATGATGACCATTTCGTCACTCTTTAGTGATGTTGTGGAGTGATTTCTGGCCTCAATCCCTTGTCGAAGATCTTACCTGCACTATCCTTTAATTTTTTTTTCTCCATGGCAATTTTCTTTCTTTTCTTTTCCTTAATTTTTTTCTTTTTTTGGTTTGAAGCGCTCTTCTAATTTCCGTTGTGTCGCTTCTCTGTTTTCGACATTTTATTATTATCGTTTTATAAGGTATAATTTTCAGACTGGCTTCTTGTCGGAGGGATCCAGGAATGTTTAACTCTACTTTTCACCCAGAAATTCGCGAGGGTTTTTAAAAAAATTTTTTTTTCTTTTTTACAATTTTAAAAATTTCTGCGACGCTAATTACTTCTACTAGCACTCGGAATTTGTTAACTCGGTAAATTTGGCCTTCTTAATTATAGTGTTTTGAATTTTCTTTACTTTGCTGTTTGTAGTGGACGTAGTAGCGGAGATGGTATTTTCAGGTATGTTGAATCAACAATTTTTTTTTCTTTCCATTTTTCATGCTCTATGTTTTTGTCATTTTCTTCGGAAACATTGGCTGTAATAGTACTGTTGGTTTCGCATATCTTTCCATTTATATTGTTTTCTTTGTTGTTTATGCAGTTATTGGCTTGCTATTGTTGTTCATACATTTTCTGTTAAGAGGCAGAAGTGGGAAATTAGCATTATATTACCTGTTATAACAGCTAAATATTACTGTGATTTGCAAAGTTATATTGCTTTTTTTATTATGTAACTTCGTTAAGAAAATATCACACATTTCTCTCAAAGTGGTGAAAATTTCACAAAGCAAAATAACCGCTGAGAACGCTGGTTAGCTTAATAACAAAACTGTACAAAATCACCCCAAAATACTCTCTTGAAAACAACATTCAATAACTATTTACGAGCTCCAAAATGACGTCTTTTGTTCGAAAACATAGAGTTCATAATAATGATGATGATGATGACGGCGACAAGAAAGTAAGAAAGGTAGAAAGAAACATAGAAGCAAATAGGTCAAAAATTATACTGAGGCATTTCTAACAAAAATCATGCCTCTTCATCTGTATGACTGTCCCATCGACATAAATGTATCTGCCAAGACCTACCAAAAAACTGAGCATGTATAAAGATCTTGAAACAGAAATTGGTAAAATGTGGAACCTCAACACTAAAATAATACCTGTTGTTATAGGAGCCCTAGGGATGATAGCAAAAGATGCTAGTTGTTTCCTCTCTCAGATACCAGGAAATCCAAAAGTGGAAGAAATTAAAAAAATAGTGCTCATATCCTAAGAAAAATATTGTCTATGTGATTTCAAAAGCATTTTAATTTGAGAACATTATCAAAAGTACTTTTAAAACGCGCATGATACCAAACGCCTTTTACGGTCATCTTAAGATAACACTAACATCTTACCATCAAATTACTTTTAAAAGAAACTTCTAATTTACTTATGTTTTGACAGACACTCTCTAGAACAATTCTCTGTGCAAAACCCAAAATATGGCACCCTAGTAATAACACCAACTTGAACTTCTAACTTGTAATAATAATAATAATAATAATAATAATAATAATGATGATGATGATAATTTATTTATTAGGTTTATTTATTAGATTTATTTATTAGATTAATACTGAAAACAGAGCTCAATGCGAAAAACAAGATAATAAATATAAATTTGTAGTGAAGCTACAATATTCTAAACTGGACTCTAAATTAATGAATTAAAATAGAAACAATAAATCATATTGACTCTGGCTGCCCAGTCCTGGCTAAGAAGGAACATATTCACAGATTTGGGCCCTATACTATATACACTGGAAGATATGCCAACACTATGGAACAACAGTAAAGAAAAGATGGTACAGGGACACGCTAGAAAAGGTCACAGAAAATGAGAAAGCAACCATGCTCTGAATTATGCCAATATACACAGATAGAGAAATCAAGGCTAATAAGCCGAGTATAGTTGTCAGAGTTCACTAAGAAAAAAGAAAACTTTGTAATCGATGTATCAATATCAACAGATGATAACGTTTCTCTAAAAGAAACGGAGTAACTTCGAAAATACAAAAAATGTGGAACTTAAAAACAGAAACAAATCCAATTACAGTAGGTGCATAAGGTATGATAAAAACAGTTAGAAAAATACAGAACAAAAGACACCAGGATTTGCAAGTATATATAACATCTAGAAAATAACTCTACTAGGCACCGTACACATCCTACGTAAAACACTTTCAATAAAGTAACAATAAGAGCACCACAACAAATCGTAGCAGGTACCCAAGGCACACAGAGCTGCGCTCGGTTGTGTAAGAAAAGCATATGATAAAAATAATACTACTGAATGATGATGATGATGATGACAATAATAATCTTAGTCTTAATTGAGAAGGAAAGCAAAGTATGCTGGATAATAGATATAGCATGCCGAGCTGACAGCAAGGTATGCGATAAGGAAGAAAGAAAAGTCGATAGATATGAGAGGTTAGCTGGGGAAGTTAAGCAGTTGTGGTCGATGAAAAAGGTGGTAGTAGTACCAATAATTGTCGGAGCCCAGGGAACAGTGAGTAAAAATCTTGAGAAGCACATGGAACAAATAGGGGCTACAATAAGGCTGGAGCACTTGCAGAAA
This sequence comes from Octopus bimaculoides, assembly GCF_046866305.1. Lineage (NCBI taxonomy): Eukaryota > Metazoa > Mollusca > Cephalopoda > Octopoda > Octopodidae > Octopus > Octopus bimaculoides. Next base: position 46,578,169 of record NC_142944.1, on the reverse strand, counting down.
ACAGCACTGCTTGGGACCGCTCGAATACACTTTCCAGACACTTTCTGCAACTTTGAGTAAGCGACTGAGCAGGTATCGTCATGGCAACTTTCTCTGTTATGGTCAATGCGGCGATTACACGCTACACACCTTTCTTCCAAGCACTGCTGTAAACAACGGAAGTGAGCTAGAACGTTAAAACTTAGTGCACATGCACAGCAGAGTTCAAGGTCAATCTGTGCCAAGCAGCTTCACTCTGCATGCATTAGCTTCGTTACTATGGCAACAGTCCGCATACTTATTTATCAGACCAATTATCTTTTAACAGATATTATCTAGAATAATACTCTATGGAAAATCCAAAATATGACACCCTAGTCATAACACCAACTTGGACTTCTAACTTGTATCTTGAGGTCTCTGGGTGAGACTTGAAGTCAACTTATACAAATACAAAGCAAATACCACACATATAATAATAATAATAATAATAATAATAATAATAATAATAATAATAGATGGACAGACAGACAGACAGACAGACAGATAGAAAGATAGATAGATAGATAGATAGATAGATAAATAGATACATTTCTTTTATTAGCCACTCAGGGCTCAACAAAGATGGGACAAATACAATGTAGAGCTTTTCTTTTGGGGAGGGGGAAGGAAAAAAATAGGGGTGTGTCGATCAAAAGGGATCGTAGGAAGGGAAAAAGGGGGAGTTCGATCAAAAGGGATCGAGAAAAAAAAAAGCGATCAATAGGGATCGTGTATCACAGTAATGTTCTCGTGTAAAAGGAGGGAGGACAGTTTAGGTTTAGCCGTGGAAAGAAAAGCCTACGGAAAAGACCACGGTAACCTTGGTCAATATTGTCATTGAAGAAACTATAACAGTAAGTGACTCTCTTGCATTTTTTTTTTTTTTTCCTGGATTTTTTTTCTAGTTCACTGGGTTATGCTCAAGATGGCTCCATCATTCACACGTGCCATCCTTGCTACATTCACCCATCTTTTTTTGAAGCATTCATTAGACAAGACTTCCCTTTCTACTCTCACCTTCCTCTTCAGGTGATACTTGAAGAAGTTGATGAGAGATTGCCCAGAGAGAAATGTCTTTGTCTCTAGACCTTTCAGACGCGTCCACCATAAACATTCTTTCACCATAGCCACAAGTACGATGAAAATGGCTCTTCCTTCCCGTTTAAAGGAAGGAGGCGCGACAATATTCACGATAGACTCGGTTGATAGACCGACTCGTCCCACACGCGATAGCAGTTGTTCGACGTAAGCCCACAGCTCGGAAATGGTGGGACATTGTACGAGTGCGTGCAGAACGGTTTCGTCGCTCTGCCCGCATCTCGGACAGGCCGGCCCCGTGTTTCTCGAACCATACCTGTAGAGCTTATCCCGAACGGGTAGTGCTTCTCGATAGCACTGCCAGGCCAGGGATCTCTGGAAGTTGTCCATAAGTCCCGGCCCGAAGGTCGTCTTAAACAGGCGGGTCAGGTATTCCTCGTCGACGCCCAGGTTCGCCCCGAGATCGTCGTCGTACCTTCCTTCCACTAATCCACTATAGAGTGCGTTAGTTGTGATGCAGTCGCTCAAGGTTGACCCGGGTTGTTGGAGTTGCCGGAGAGCAACGCGACACTCGCGGTGCCATTCGCCCTTCCTCGGCCTCTTCTTGATCCACAACTGCAGTTCGGTCATGGAGACGAGCTGCGGGAAAGCGCGCCGCACAAACAGTGACCACACCTGTTTACCGCTGTCTACGTAGAGCCGGAGATGTCGCAGTCTCAGCGCGTGTCTGCTCATCATCAACCACGGCATGCCCAGTCCTCCTTTTAACGGGTGTTGGCAGCAAACGGATCGCCTAACCATCGGAACGCTTCCTTTCCACAAGAAGCGGAAGAGGATGCGCTCCAGTTTGGTGATGGTAGGGTCGGGACAAGGAACGACGTTCGGGCGGTAGTAGATGACGGACGCGATGTACGTGTTCGCCGCCTCCGCCCGACCTATTAGGGAAAGCTTCCTCTCGGCCCATTGCCGGGCTAGGGTGGCCACCCTTCTCGTTATCTCGTCCCAGTTCTTCTCCGTTTGGAAGTCTGGACCAAACCAGACCCCGAGCAACTCAACCGGACCGTCAGTCCAACGTCCCACGACGGAGGGGCTGCTTGACAGCATGGGCTTGCTTCTCCAGGTGCCGAGCCGCAAGCCCACTGACTTATCCCGGTTGATTTTCGCTCCCGTTACCGCTTCGTAGTCTCTCAGTGTCTCGCCGACAAGCTCGATGTGCTTTTGGCTAGACACTATGATGGTGACGTCGTCCGCGTATGCCGACACGCTCGTCCCGCATCTCAACTCTCGCGGGATGCCCCTCAGCGTCGCCAGCTTCCGCAGTAGTGGCTCGAGAGTCAACACGTACAGAAGCGACGAGAGGGAGCATCCTTGACGGACCGAACGTGCAATGTCGAAGGGTCTTGATAGATGCCCATTGACGCGAACTACCGAACGGATGCCTCTGTATAAGGCAGCCATCCAGCCGCGGAAAATGGGACCGAAGCCGGCCGCTATGAGGACAGCCTCCAAGTATTGATGGTCTACCCTATCGAAAGCTTTCGATTGATCTAAATTGATCTGGGTCCCACCCATGCCAGGTTCCTTAACTACCCGCTCTATGATGTAGCGCATCAGATGGAGGTTGTCATGGATGCTCCTGCTCGGCACGGCGCACGTTTGCGCCATGCCGACCAATTTCTTGGCCAAAAATTTCAGGTCTGCATTGAGCAGTGATAGGCCTAAAGTTATCTATGACGTCCCCCTTGTTTGGATCTTTCTTCATCAGCGTTACGGCTCCTCGGCTCACAAAACCGGGAATGCTCCCGTTTTGCTGCCAGTTGCAGTACACCGCCACCAAGACGTCTCCAAACAAGTCTGGCATACAGTTGTAAAGCTCGTAGGGCAGACCATCCAAACCCGGAGATTTGTCCCTCGAGCATCCCACCATCGCGTCCCTCACTTCCGCCGCCGTGATGGCATCTTCGCAGCACTCCGCCTCTCTTGCCGAGAGTCGTGGCAGGCTGTGCAGGTAGGCACTGAAGTCCACCCTGCGTTCTCGCTCGCCACTCGTCCCAAACAGTCGAGCAAAGTGCCGCTGAAAGGCCTCACACATTTTGCTTGGCTCGAGCAGTTCGCTCCCCTGTTTGACCACCAGAGACCGAATGGTGGCTTTGTTGCCCTGTTGCGTCCCCGCCACTCGGGCCTCTCGCGCGGCGCCAACACCTTCGTTTCTTAGAGCACGCATCGTAGCACTGACAACGCACCCTTCGTGTTTGGCGTTGAAGTGTTGGTCTAGGGCCAACCTCACCGCCAAAAAGTCGGATGCGATGCCACTTCTAATTGCCTCTTCTAGCTTCTTAACTAGCTCACCCTCTACTCTGTTTCTGTCTATGGCTAGTGATTTGCTATACCTAACCGCTTCTGCTTTTATTGCTCTCTTGAGGGCAAACCACCATTTGTTATTGATGATGGCTCCTGTCAAAGCCCTCTTTACTAACGTGCTAATCCGGTCTCTGAAAACCTGTCTCGACTGGAAAGACGCGTTTAGTTTCCAGTAACCGGGGCCCTGCCTATGTGTCTTATCTAAGTCTAGCGTACACGCCACAAGTTTGTGATCCGTGTAGCTGACTATGTGAAATTGTGGACACCCTATGCTATCTCTATCTACTCTCCTACACAGTACTCTATCGAGATACGATCTCGACGACCCGATGCGGTTTGTCCATGTCCACATTGGCGCATTCGGGTAATCGAGTCGGTACCTGTCAGACAGTTGAAAGCGTCTGAGCAGGTCTTTGAGGCATTTGCATCCCCGTCTATTCCTATCTCTGCCCACATAGTCTAGATGCGTGTCCAAGGTAGCATTCCAATCCCCCAGTAAAAGTAAAGGACGAGACGTTCCTAGGAATACTTCTAGACGTCGAAAGAAATCCGGCCTACCTGTTAAAGGTGGTGCGTATACTGATATGAGTCGAAAAGCACACCCATCGCTGCCATCGACATCCAGAACAACCAATCTACCCTCCGGGTCTATGAATACTGTCTTTACTTCGAGATCCAGACTCTTGCGAAAGAGTACCGCCGTGCCACTACCGCCCATTCTCGGCAGACAGGGAGAATAATAAATGTCAAACTGTCTGCCAAACATGGACGTTAGGGCCCGCGGATCATGGAGCCTGGTCTCGCTTATGGCTATGATTTCTAATTTGTGTGACTTTATGTCGTTTAGGAGGTACCCTTATTTCCAAGGGGACCCCTAGCCACGCGCATTTACACAACCAATTTTTAGCAAAATTTTGATGTGAGTGTTAAAGTTTTAAAGAGAGTCACTTACCGTTCGAGAGTCTTTGTGTCTCCTTCGGGTTTTCTTCGAGGAGATCGCTGTATAGTTTTTTCGCCAGGTATTTTTGGCATTTGCCAACTGCCTTTGGAAAAATAGATTTTAGTGTGTGGTGCAGGGTTGGTGTTATGTGTAGTATTTTGATGTGTTCTGGCGGTGTTGTGTACGGGTGGTTGCTGGTTTTTATGTCTTCGTTTGTTATGTTTGTTTTTGTGTTGATGTATTCCATCAACTCTGTTTTTTTTGTGTTGATGGCAGTGAGCATTGTGTGTGTGTTCACTTTTGGGGTTTCGTTGCTTGTGTTGTTGTTGTGTGTGCTTGTGTTGGTGTCTGGAGTGTTTTCAGGAGTTGTGTATCTCCCTGCTTTGTTTGTGTTTGCTTTTCTTTTCTTGCTCCTCTTCCTCAGATAGATAGATAGATAGATGGATAGATAGATAGACAGACAGACAGACAGGCAGAAAGGTGGATGGACAGACAGATAAACAGACAGGCAGACAGATAAACAGACAGGAAGACAGACAGACACCCAGATAGATAGATAGATAGATAGATAGATAGATAGATAAATAGGAGGATGTATGTATGTTCACTGAGTGAATTTGATTTGAAAAATCTCAAATTTATGTTTATTATATTTCGATGAGATTGGTCTTCCTTTGTTGTATATTTCTCCCATTTTTATAATTATTTGATTTCAGTTTATCTTTGTGTTGATTTGTCGGCGTTCTTGTTTGCTTTCAGGCCTGTGGTTGTTTGTGTTTATGTGTGTGTGTGTGTGTGTGTGTGTGTGTGTGTGTATGTGTGTATGTGCGTGCGTGTGTGTATACACATTTACATGTACGTACGCATGTAAGCATGCATACATGTTTGTATATGCAGTTATAAATATGCATACATAAACATCCGTTGATAGGTATCAATGTAACCATGTTTACATATATAATATATATGTGGATATATATATATATATATATATATATATATATATATATATATATATACGACAAGAAATATTTTTTGCCTCTTTTTATGGAGACAAAGGGGTTTATATATATATATATATATATATATATATATATATATATATATATATATATACATATACATACAAACATATATACATATATGTATGCATATACATGTGTGTATAGATACATACACTCACAACACGCACGCGCACAAATGTATATATGTAAATACGCATGCTTAAACTCCCACACATACACACATACGCCCACATGTATAATTATGTTTTGGAAATTTCGTGTTTTGCTTTTCGATTCTTCACAATTCCCAAGATGTTTCATTTGATATCTGATGAAACTATTACATATTACCTTACTGTAGTTCTCGTTTAAAAGTAATTATCTCTTAAGCAATGGTGGAACCTCATCTCATGCAGCAATGAACACATCAAAAATTTTACGCCTTATAAAATTTACATGCGTTTGGATTTTTCCTCCCATTTCTTTGTATAGCGATCTTTGTGTTTGTTTTTGTTTCATTTATTTTTTATGTTTTTCTTTTATTTTGGAATTTTATTCAGAAGACCTCAGTGTACTAATAAATTGGTATTATTAATATTATTATGGAGGAGCATCATAGCCATGTGCAGGAGAATTCTTTGGAGTTTGAATACTTCACCTCTGCAAAAATGAGGTTTGAATTCTTTGGTGTTTCAACACTTCAGCCCTGAAAACTTTCTTCAGGGACGTTTTGAGCGAGATCGGCTAATTATTATTATTATTATTATTATTATTATTATTATTATTATTATTATCATTATTATTATTATTATCGATATCATTATAATTATTGTTATTATTATTATTATCATCATTATCTATATCATTATGATTATTATTATTATTATCATTATAATTATTATTATTGTTCAGTAGTTTTATTTTTATAACGTGCTTTCACTTCACTACCGAGCGCAGCTCTGTGCGCCTTGGGTATGTGCTGTGGTTTGCTGTGGTGCTCTTATGGTTACTGTATTGAAAGTGTTTTGCGTAGGATGTGTGCAGTGCCCAGTAGTGCAATTTTCTGCATGTTATATATATTTGTAAGTCCTGGTGTTTTTGTTATGTATTTATCTGAATATTTTTTTTATTATACCTAAGGCACCTACTATGATAGGAATTGTTCATATTTGTAGACTCCACATTCGAGTTACCTCTATTTCCAGGTCTTTTTATTTTGAAAGTTTTTCCATTTCTTTTAGAGAAACGTTGTCATCTGCTGGTATTGATACATCAATTAGAAAGCATTTTTTTTCTTCATGATCTTTGACAACTATATCTGGTCTATTTGCCTTAATTTCTCTATCTGTGTGTATTGGCATATCCCAGAATATGGTTGCTTTCTCGTTTTCTGTGACCATTTCTGGCGGGTGTTTATACCATCTTTTGTCTGTTGTTATTCCATAGTGTTGGCATAGCTTCCAATGTATATAGGTCCCAGCTCTGTCGTGTCTGTGAGTACATTCCTTCTTAGCCAGAACTGAGATAATATGATTTATTGTTTCTTGTCCATCTCCACATATTCTACAGTTACTTGTCGTGTTTCTTTTCATTATATGTTTTTGGTATTTCTGGTGGGGAGGCTTTGGTCTTGTGCAGCAATTAAAAATCCTTCAGTCTCTGCTTTGAGTCCTGAGCTTCTCAACCATTGCTGGGATTTTTCTCTGTCTATTTCTTTCGCATTTAGTTTAGCCCAGTATTTACCATGTAGGGGTTTTTCTTGCCATCGTTTTATCATGGTCCGTTGCTGTTCTAGTTTTAGTTTGGATTTCATTTGTTTTATAGCTTTTGTTGTTTCTTCTTCTTCGTCTTCGTATTTGTTAGGTAGTATGATTTCTTGTTTTTATTTGTCAGCTTCCTTAAATACTGAAAACTGTTTTTTGTTTTGCTCGTATTTTGTGGCTATTTGTATTAGTTTTCCTTGCTTCTGGAGTAGGTATTTTTGCAGTCCTATGGTGGTTATTTTATAATAGTTTTCCAGCTGTATAAGATCCCTGCCACCTTTTGTGCGTTGTATATATAGCCTTTCTATGTCAGATTTTGGGTGGTGCATCCTATATCCTGTCATTATTTTTCTTGTTTTCCTGTCTATTTTAGATAGTTCGTTTAGTGTCCAGTTAAGGATGTTGTAGCTGTAGCTTATAACTGGGACAGCTAAAGTGTTGATACCTATTATCTTGTTTTTAGCATTGAGCTCTGTTTTTAGTATTGATCTAACTCGTCCACAGTACTCTTTCTTTATTTTTTTCTTTCATTTGTGTATGTTGTATCCTAGCTAGTTCACTGACTCCTAAATATTTGTATGGTCGGCTTTCGTCTAGTTCTCTTATTTCATTGGCTTTGTCTAGTGTTATATTGCTACTTTTAACTAATTTTCCTCTTTTCAGGGTTGCTTTGGCACATTTTTCTAATCCGAATTTCATATCTATTTCCTTGGTAAAGCCGTGTACTGTCTGTAGTAGTGTTTCTAACTCTTTGTCATTTTTAGCATATCATTTTAGGTCATCCATATATAAAATGTCGCTGACTGTTTTTCCGTAGCATTTGTAACTGCAACCAGTTCTATTTAGCAATTCAGTTAAAGGTGTGAGTGCCAAGCAGAACAGGAGTGGAGAGAGCGTGTCTCCCTGGAATATTCCTCTTCTAATGGGGATGGCTTTCGTTTTCACAAGTCCCTCTTTTGTTCGGAGCTGTAGCACTGTCTGCCATTTGTTCATTGAGTGCCTTATGTATTTTATAATAATTGGTGGCACCTTGTTTATGGCTAGTGTTTCCAGAATCCACGTGTGGGGAACACTGTCGAAAGCCTTTTGGTAGTCCACCCAGGCCATACTGAGGCCTTTCTTCTTTCTGCGGCTGTCTTCAGTTATGGCTTTATTGATCAATAATTGGTCTTTACAGCCGTATGAGCCCTTGCAGCATCCCTTCTGCTCTTCTGGAAACAGGTTGTTATTTTCCAGGTGCTTACTCAATCTCTCCGATATTATTGCAGTAAAGGCTTTGTAGATCGTAGGGAGACAGGTTATAGGTCTATAGTTTTGTGGTTTCTCCGTTTCCGTGGATTTGGGGATTAAGATGGTTTTCCCTTTCGTGAGCCATTCAGGCATTGTCTCTGGTTCTGCTAGTATGTTGTTAAAGTTTTCTGCCAGCTTTTTATGCATTCCTGGCAGGTGTTTTAACCAGAAGTTGGGGATCTTGTCGTGTCCAGGTGCCTTCCAGTTGCTTAGTCTTTGCAGTGTCTGGGTGACCTCTTCAGTTGTTATAGGGGCCCAGAGTTTCTCAGGTGCTAAGTTCGTTGTTTTAATGGTCCTTTTCTGGGGTTGTTGCTTCACCGACCATATTTGTTTCCAGAATTCTTCCACTTCTTCTGCTGTTGGTGCTGCAGTAATGTCTATTTTATTTTTACCCAGTTCTTGGTAGAGTTTTTTGGGGTTGGATTTGAACTGTTTGTTTTGTTCAAAGAAACGTTGGCGTTTCTCATACCGGCGGATCCTTTGTGCTTTGGCAAGGATATCTTGCTTTAGTTTTTCTTTTGCCTCAGGTAAGTCTTTTTCTGTAATGCTGTATTTGTACAGTATTTTTGTTTTCTTCTTGTTACTTAGTTGTGTTGATTGTCTACTAATTTCGTTATTATTATTATTATTATTATTATTATTATTATTATTATTATTATTATTAGTAGTAGTAGTAGTAGTAGTAGTAGTATTTTCAAGTCAGGTTGTGCTGGAGCTATCTGTTCATTTCAACTACCTATTGCTTTCCTGATTATTCTATCCGTGCCAAGGAGGCAAACATTTTGTAACAGTTCTGCTGGGCATTCTATTCCGATTTCCTTTATATTCCTCTTGATGACTTCTGATATTGTCCCTAAGATCCCAAAAGTAACTGGTACTATCTTCACCTTTTTCCTTTTCCATAGCCGAGCTATTTCATGTTGAAGAGGATCGTATATACATTAATTACATTATTTACATTTGACGGATATTTGTCCTCATCTTGTGTGATGCTAGCACAACGTTTCGGCTGATATACTCTCCTGCTTTCTTCAGGTGTCCTAGGGAAATTTCGAAACTGGGTTCTCATTCCTAAGGTATTTTTCGATGTTGTTGTTATTATTATTATTATTATTATTATTATTATTATTATTATTATTATTATTATTATTATTATTATTATTATTATCATTATTATTATTATTATTATTATTATTATTATTATTATTATTATTATTATTGTTCAGTAGTTTTATTTTTATAATGTGCTTTCACTTCACTACCGAGCGCAGCTCTGTGCGCCTTGGGTATGTGCTGTGGTTTGCTGTGATGCTATTATGGTTACTGTATTGAAAGTGTTTTGCGTAGGATGTGTGCAGTACCCAGTAGTGCAATTTCCTGTATGTTATATATATTTGTAAGTCCTGGTGTTTTTGTTATGTATTTGTCTGAATATTTTTTTATTATACCTAAGGCACCTACTATGATAGGAATTGTTTCTGTTTTTAGATTCCACATTCGAGTTACCTCTATTTCCAGGTCTTTGTATTTTGAAAGTTTTTCCATTTTTTTAGGGAAACGTTGTCATCTGCTGGTATTGATACATCAATTAGAAAGCATTTTTTTTCTTCATGATCTTTGACAACTATATCTGGTCTATTTGCCTTAATTTCTCTTGGGACCTATATACACTGGAAGTTATGCCAACACTATGGAATAACAACAGAAAAAAGATGGTATAAACATACGCCAGAAAAGGTCACAGAAAACGAGAAAGCAACCATACTCTGGGATATGCCAATACACACAAACAGAGAAATTATTATTATTATTATTATTATTATTATTATTATTATTATTATTATTATTACCTTTTACTTTTAATCTGCATATGTGTTACAATCATTCGCCGAGACTCACCCAGCGTCCTGGGACGACTGAAGGATAAGAGATGTTACAGTTTGAAAGCTTAGGGAGGGAAAGCGGCAGAGGCAGTGGTGAAATATCTTCATGTAATACAACACAGACATTTAAATGGATACGGTTTTTCTAAGGATGTGGCCAGTACTTGTCAACACAATCTTTTGGATTCTTGTGAGACATGGTTCACCTGAGATCTTATCTAGATTTTTCTGACATCCCTTTTTTTATCATACCTATGGCACCTACAGTAACAGGAACAGTCCTCGCTTCAAGATGCATGTCACGTCTTTTGTATTTCAATTTTCAGGTCCTTGTATTTACTTAATTTATCAAATTCCTTTACAGATATATTTTTACTTGTAGGAAACTTGATGGAAATTCTGACCTTCTGTGTAGCAACTATTTACTTGAAGATGGACACTGATGTATATTGGCATGAAGAGGGTTTAGCTATGGGTTCGCCATTATCACCGATAATAGCGAATATATACATGGAATACTTTGAGAATTTAGCTTTAGGATCAACACCACTAAAACTAACCCTATGACTGCGATATGTTGATGACACCTTTATACTCTGGCCCCACCAGGAAGATGTCCAAGTACTGTTAGATCATGTGAACTCATTAAAGTCATCCATACAGTTCACAATGTAAAAGGAAAATGACAATCAGCTAGCATTCCTGAACGTATTAATAACACGCACCGAGTATGGATCCAGGACATCCGTATACCGCAAGCTAACCTTCAATTCTCACCATCCATACAGTGCAAAAAGAGGCATTGTTCAGTGCCTAAAACATCGAGCAAAGAATATAAGTAGCGATCGTAATACTCACCACGAAGAAATGATCAAGTTCAGTAACAATCTATTAAGCAACAACTACCCCCAAAACATACTCACCACTCCAATTATGAAGAAAATAGAGGATGCAACCAATAAACTGTCCACAGTCTGTCTACCCTATGTGAAAGGCCTCCCCGAAAAGATACAAAAGATACTCTGCCCATATGACATCAGGACAGTATTCAAGAGCAATACAACACTTCGCGAATATCTCCTTCGAGTAAAACCACCAATAGAAGAGAATATGACCAAAAACCTGCGTGTACTCCATGTCATGCAGCTGTGGTAGGTTATACAAAGGTGAAACATGTCGCCCCCTCAAAATAAGGGTAGACGAACATCGTAAAGCTTTAACACGAGGAGATATTGATAAATTGGGTTTAACTGATCGTGTATGGAAAAATAGAGACCACCTCCCCCTGTGGGATGAAGTTAAAATAATAGAGAACACTACTGGAAAATACAAAAAACTAGCAGAAACAGCACATTGCTAGGACACTACAACCTCCTAAGCAGACGGAGTGCAGATATGAATAGCATATGTTATTAAGGAAGGATAGGAAAATATTAGATTTATAAGCCCTAAAAATTCACTCCCTAGTTGCCTACAGGCATGTGGCGTAGTGGTTAAGAGCGCGGGCTACTAACCCCAAAATTCCGAGTTCGGTTCCAGACAGTGACATGAATAATGATAATGATATAATAATAATAATAATAACTTTGAAAAGTACCTTAGGAATGAGAGCCCAGGTTTCAAATTTTCCCAAGACACCTGAAGAAGGCTGAATACTATATCAGCCGAAATGTTGGGTTAACAACAAACAAGATGACAAATACCCGTCAAATAATATAAATAATGTACATAATTCCTCATCTCTCAAATATAGAACTCCGTTATTATTATTATTATTATTATTATTATTATTATTATTATTATTATTATTATTTCATGTTTGACTTTTGTTTTGCATTTGTACAAGTTGGATCCAAGTCTCACCGAGAGACTTCAAGAGACAACAAGTTAGAAGTTCATGTTGGTGTTATGCTTAGGGTGTCATATATTTGGATTTGTACATAGTATTGTTCTAGAGAATGTTTAGCACGGCGGGCGAAATGCTTAGCGGTATTTCGTCTGCTGCTACGTTCTGAGTTCAAATCCCGCCGAGGTCGACTTTGCCTTTCATCCTTTCGGAGTCGATTAAATAAGTACCAGTTACGCACTGGGGTCGATATAATCGACTTAATCTGTTTGTCTGTCCTTGTTTGTCCCCTCTGTGTGTAGCCCCTTGTGGGTAGTAAAAAAAAAAATTATTATTATTATTATTATTATTATTATTATTATTATGATAAAGCTATTGCATACTAATTTAATTTGCAGGGATGTTATCTTGAGGTTTGTTGACAAGCCTCCTTCAATTTCAAGAAACTTCCTTAGCGTTCTTGTGGAATGCCACTTTGCACTTTTCTCAATGTGCATCTTAATTTCAGTATCTTTCAACACCTTAGTTATCAGTTTGGGTCTTGTGCCAGTTGCATTAATCACCAGAGAAATAATTGTCATCTTAGTATTCCATAATGTTTTCATCTCTCTGGCTAGGTCATTATATTGCTCAAGTTTTTCAATTTCCTTTCAATTATCACGTGCTATTGCCAAGTCAATGATTTTACATTGTTTCTTTTGTACTTAATAATCATATCTGCTATTCTCACTTCATTAATTTGGTTAGTTTTTATGGGGAAGTCCCATAAAATGCTATAATTTTTATTGACTATCAAAGCCTCTTTTTCATCTTCATTCCTATTTTCTGTTATTTCGAAACTTTACAATCGACTAATTACTATCCAATGCACTTTTTAACCTACACGCTCCTTTAACTTACACAACGGGCACGTATACTCTTTTTGTGATAGCTTATTGCTAGCATAAGTGATGGTTAATGTATTCGTCTTCTTTCTATGGATATAGTCTGATATTTGTCGAGTTTTGCCTTTAACTGATTCTTCTTAATGGCTTGTTCATGAGTGGCTATATTTAATGTTTATGCCTCTCGTTTCAGTTTTCCGTCCATCAACCAAAGTCAGTGTTGTTTATTGACATCTCTCAGTCAGTAACAACAATAACAACAACAACAAGAATACTAATACTACTACTAATAATAATCTCTCTCTCTCTCTTTTTCTCTTTTTACTTGTTTCAGTCATTTGACTGCGGCCATGCTGGAGCACCACCTTTAGTCGAGAAAATCGACCCCAGGACTTATTTTTTGTAAGCCTAGTACTTATTCTATCGGTTCTCTTTTGCCGGACCGCTAAGTTACGGGGACGTAAACACACCAGCATCGGTTGTCAAACGATGTTGTTGGGACAAACACAGACACACAAACATATACACACACATACTTATATATATATACATATATACGACGGGCTTCTTTCAGTTTCCGTCTACCAAATCCACTCACAAGGTTTTGGTCGGCCCGAGGCTATAGTAGAAGACACTTGCCCAAGGTGCCACGCAGTGGGACTGAACCCGGAACCATGTGGTTGGTAAGCAAGCTACTTACCACATAATAATAATAATAATAATAATAATGAAAATAAGAAAAAGAAGAAGAAGAAGAAGAAGAAGAAGAAGAAGAAGAAGAAGAAGAAAAAGAAAAATATTGACCCTAACCAGTTGAGCATAATAATAATAATAATGATGATGATGATGGTGAATTCAGATTTTGCCACAAGCCCAGTAAGTTCGAGGGATGGTGTAAGTCGATTAGATCAACACCAGTAGTCAACTGGTACTTATATTATCCACTCCTAAGGTTGTACTGTCCACATCCTTAGAAAATCCCTATCAATTTAAATGTGTGTTGTATTACATGGAAATATTTCGCTACTGCCACTCCCACTTTCCCTCGCCAAGCTTTCAGTTATACTGTAGCATATCTTATCCTTCACTTGTCCTAGGATGCAGGGTGTGTCTCGGCAAGTGATTGCAATAAGCATGCAGATTAAAAGTAGTTCGTAACAAATACGAAGAAGAAGAAGAAGAAGAAACAATAAAAGCTGTAAAGCAACTGAAATCCAAATACCTTTGGATAATTGAAGGAAATGGTATACAACATGTTACTACGAAGGAAAAAAATATGAAAGGAATATTACAGGAGAATAAGACTCATACTAAAAGCTCAACTCAACTCTAAAAATCTCATCGAAGCCATTTGCCATGAAGGGGCTTTTCTTGCTGTCGTTTTATCATGGTCCGTTGCTGTTCCAGTTTGAGTTTGGATTTCAGTTGCTTTACAGCTCTTCTTCTTCTTCTTCTTCTTCTTCTTCTTCTTCTTCTTCTTCTTCTTCTTCTTCTTCTTCTTCTTCTTCTTCTTCTTCTTCTTCTTCTTCTTCTTCTTCTTCTTCTTCTTCTTCTTCTTCTTCTTCTTCTTTGTTACGAACTACTTTTAATCACAACAAACCACAACACATACCCAAGGCACACAAAGCTAAAAATGCACATGATAAAAAAGCAAGTGATAAAAATGTGACTACTGATTAATAATAGAATGTAGATGATGATGGCAATGATGGTAATTGTGTTGATTTAGACACAAGTCGAGCAATCTTAAATATTATTTGACGTCACCAATGCCAGTACGTAACTCGTGCTTTATTTTATCGAACCGGAATAAGATGAAATGTAAAGTTAACCTTTACAGATAAGATACTTACGTGGGGTCTTGGCATCTAAAGTTACATGCTGTAATTCAATAGGAGGGCTCTTAGCATCTAAGGCTACTTGTTGTAGCCCGATATTAGGATTTTTCTTTCCCAACAGTCTAACCTTTTTAGTGTATACGAATAATAATAATAACGTGGAGGTGGAGGAGGAGAAGAAGAATAATAACAAGACTGCAAATTGGTCCTGTGCACGTGTGTATGAATGTACGTTTATGCATATATATATATATATATATATATATATATATATATATATATATATATATATATATATATATATATATACTAATGATGATGATGATGGAGGTGGTGTTGATAATCAGGATGATGATAATTACTGTTGTAACTATATTTCTCTCGTTCTTCGCATTCCATGTCCCTTCTCGTCTTCCTGTCCAGGCGTTGGAGCTCTGTAAGATTCCAGTTAATAATGATAAAACTATACTGGACTCCAAGAGTGCCAGGGTTTTAATGGCTTCGATGAGATTTTTAGAGTTGAGTTGAGCTTTTAGTATGAGTCTTATTCTCCTGTAATATTCCTTTCATATTTTTTTCCTTCGTAGTAACATGTTGTATACCATTTCCTTCAATTATCCAAAGGTATTTGTAATTTTCTTGTGAGTGAAGCTGCTTAATGGTAATGTCGGTATTTAATTTAATGGAAGCTGTTTGCCTGAGCTTACCACTTACAAAAGTTGCATTAGCACTCTTATCAGAGCTAAAATCCATTTCGATGTCATTGCTGACTTCTTTAACAGTTGTTAGCAGCCTTACTAGCTCTTCGTCATTTCTAACAAACAGCTTCAGATCTTCCATAAAAAACAGATGCTTTATTGTCGTATAGTAAACCTTGAACTCATACCTGGTGTTTAGTTCGTTTGGGAGTGAGATCAGTGTCATGCAAAAGAGTAATGGAGAGAGGGAGTCATCTTGAATGATGCCTCGTTTGATGTTGATGATGTTAGTTTAGCTCATCCCATTATTATGGTTTAGAAGGAGACATGTGTTTCACCTGACCATGCTACATTGTAAGAATTTGGAGATGGCAGGAGAGATCTTATATATTTCAAGGGCCTTGAGTAGCCAATTATGTGGGACACTATCAAGCGCTTTCCTGTAGTCTATCCATGCCATACTTAGGTT
The DNA here is from genome assembly GCF_046866305.1 of Octopus bimaculoides. Taxonomy (NCBI): domain Eukaryota; kingdom Metazoa; phylum Mollusca; class Cephalopoda; order Octopoda; family Octopodidae; genus Octopus; species Octopus bimaculoides. Next base: position 46,562,134 of record NC_142944.1, on the reverse strand, counting down.
TTAGTTTTTGTTCTGGCAATTCTCCACAATCATTGTACTTATGAGTAATTGATCTTTGCACCCATAAGAATTCCTTTTACAGCCTTTTTGAGCTTGTTGAAGGATAGATCTCTGTTCAAGGAAAGCGCATATACTGCCAGTCATTATGGATGTGAACATCTTGTAGGTGGTGTTGAGACATGTTATTGGCCGGTAGTTCTTTGGAATTTTTGTGTTTTCAGTTTTTGGTAAAAGATATGTTGTTCTTTCAGTCAACCAATTTGCTCTGGGTTCTGGATGACATCAGTCAGAGATGCAGCTAAATTTTGGTGTACTTCTGTCAGACAATTTAGCTAGAAGTTAGGAATTCGGTCCAGTCCTGGGGTTTTCCACTTGTGAGGCTTCCAAAGAACATATCTTAGCTCTTCTATTCCTATTGCCTTTCATTTCTGCTCTTCAATTTCATCCAGTCTCACTTTCTCACGATCTATCCAGTCAGCTTTAACATTATATTCTTTTTTGTTGTTCCATATCTTCTTCCAGAACTCTTACATTTCCTCAGTCTTATGTGGCTCCTTTACTTCTATCTTACATTTGCCAATTTCCCAATAAAATTACTTTGCATCCGTCTTGAATATCTTGTTTTGTCGATAAAATTTGATTCGTTTGTCAAACCTAAGCTGTTGTATTTGTTGTTTCAATTATTTCTTGATTGAAGGGAGATTTATAAAGTTTTTGATTTTATATTTTTGCCTGATTTTTCTAGCTCGTTTCGTTTTAACATTTACTCCTCTAGCAAGTTCATCGATAACTGTCCGCAGAGATTCCATCTCTTTTTGCATTGCTACTGTCCACTTACGAGGTCTATTGACCTGGTTGGCTCTTTTCTGCGTCGTTTTGATACCTGGTTGAGCAGTTACAACTTTAGCAGTGGAGTAGATGAGGTTATTTAAGGTTGTTAGGTTATTTCCCTTATTACGCAAGATTTGTCGAAGAGCAACATTATATATCATGATTCCGTTGTTGTTTTATGCTGTTTCAGAACTTTGCCAGTGGTTCTCTACTGATGATATTCCCTTGACTATTTTGTTACTGAATATGATATTTTCTTGTTTTCGTGCTTTAAGACAAGTTTTAGCATCCAGTCATCTTAATTTTTCAGATAAATATTTAGACCAATTATGACAATTTTCAGTGTCAATTCAAGTTTAAGTGTGAAAGACCACCCTCTTTTCTAGCAATTAAAGTCGTTCTACATCTGCCTGAGGGCAGTGCATTCTATTCATTTCATTTCATTTCAAAGTTTCAGCTCAGAGCTGCGGCCATGCTGATGCACCGAATTTTTTCTACCCAGCTTACAAATTTTAGTATTTGACTAGTTAATAATATTGAAACGGTATGGCTAAAGTACTGATCGTTTCAATCTTGATTCTTGCATTTAGCTCTGCCTTGAGTATTGCCTTTACTCTGCAATAACATTCTCTTATTATCTTTTCCCTGATCGTTGAACGTTTTATTCCATCACCTGAATATTTGTAACCCTACTCGGCGTCTAACTCCTTTATAACAGTCTGTTGGTAAAGTTCGACGCTAAATGTTTCTACCAGTTTCTCTCTCATAAAGGTGGCTTTTGCACATTTGTCGAGGCCGAATTTCATCCTGGTGTCATCACTAAAATGTTTTACAACTGTTAATAAGCCATGTAGTTATTGATCATTTTTTTCCAAAAAGCTTTGAGTCATTCACGGAAAAAAGATGTATGTATGTATGTATGTATGATATATGTACTTGCATGCATATGTATGTATATAGATTAACACTATAAACATATATTAAATCGCTAGTTTGACGGGGCGAATTCCTTCGAAGCAGTTTGCCAAGATCGTTTCGTTTCAGATCGTTTCACTTCATTAATTTACACACATACATATCCATACATACACTCATGCATGTCACGCACACATTGTTCTTCATTAAGCAATTTGAAAAGAGGTGTTAAGGCTAGACAAAAGACGAGTTGTGATAGAGAGTCACCCTTGAAAATGCCACATGAAATTTAAACATTCAAAACTTCATTTCTGAATCCACCTATGTGGTAGACTATCAAATGCTTTTTTATAATCTAGCCAGGTTATTGATAAGTTCTTGTACAGTTTGTAACAATCTTCCAAAATCATTTCATTGATTAGAAGCTGATCTTTGCAACCAAAGGACCCATGTTTACAGCCCGTTTTCTCATTAGAGATGCTGTTTTCTGTTAAGAAGTTACATGCACGTTCAATGAAGACAGCTGTTAATATATTATACCAGATTGTTAAGCGGGTTATAGGTCTATAGTTTTTCGGTTCATTTGTTTCTTCAATGTTTGGAAGTAACAATGTAACACCATTAACTATCCGAGAGGGCCTAATATTAGGTTACTGGAATACATTGCTTTAGAGTTTAGTCAGTAGTTCATGACTTCCTGAAAAAGCATTCAACCAAAAGTAAGGAACTATATATATCCTTTCCTGGAGACTTTCATTTACTCTTTTACTCTTTTACTTGTTTCAGTCATTTGACTGGGGCCTTGTTGGAGCATCACCTTTAGTCGAACGAATCGACCCCAGGACTTATTCTTTGTAAGCCTAGTATTTATTCTATCGGTTTCTTTTGCCAAACGGCTAGGTTACGGGACGTAAACACACCAGCATCGGTTGTCAAGCGATGTTGGGTGGACAAACGCCAGTTTCTTTTCAGTTTGGTCGGTCCGAGGCTATAGTAGAAGACACTTGCCCAAGGTGCCACGCAGTGGGACTGAACCCAGAACCATGCGGTTGGTAAGCAAGGTACTTACCACACAGCCACTCCTACGCCATTTGCTTGATTTTCTGAGAGATCTTACATCCTCAGCATTGATCCCCGCCCACTTTTACTCTTCTATTAATAATCTATTCATTCAAGGAGCATTTTTTATTATGTGTTCTTTCCTCTGCCCAAATTTTACTAAAAAAAATTCCTTCAGTTCTTTTAATGGGACAAATTTCACTGTAAATGATGTTTCTTCTATTTTTATAATTTAATTTTTTTTTTTTTTGGTGGTTGTGGGATATTTTGAATATGTTGATGTCCTTGAAGAACGTAGCGCACCTTAGATAACTAACTATGCGGGTAGCTTTAGCAGACACCTTTTGCTTGATATTTTCTATAATGGTATCGATGTCGAGTATTGATTTCAAATAAATTTTCTATAATTTTCCTAGTTTAGTTGGTTTGTTATTTTTGTCAGACTTAAAGTTTTTTAAACATTCTATGTCAGATCTTAGTGAGTGAATTTGTTGATGAATTCATTCTTGTCAAGTAGGCTTTTTGTGGAAATGCTTTCGTTTTTTAACTTTTTCAATGCATAGATTGTGATCTTAGGAGATGCATAATGAAGATGGCTGAGTTTTGTAACATCAACATCATTAACTGAAATTCTGTGCGTAAGGGCCATGTGGATTTTACAATTTTGGTTTTGGTCAGAGTTGCTGGCGGAATGCTTAGCGGAATTTCGTCTGCCGCTGCGTTCTGAGTTCAAATTCCGCCGAGGTGGACTTTAGCTTTCTTCCTTTGCCTTTCATCCTTTCGAGGTTCGTCTCCCATGCCTTCTTATTTATGCCGAGGGCTTGTATGCTCCTTTATTAGACTATTTTCCCTAGTCAATGCACGGTGATCATCATAAGCTTTAAGCTTATATAAAAATACCGTTATTATTATTTTCTGGATTGTAAATCACTGCGCGCTGTAATAAAAAACACCAGTCGCACCGAAAGATATATATACATATATATATATATATATATATATATATATATATATATATGAGAGAGAGATTATAATAGTATAAAGTACTATTATAATTAAGGGTATAGAAGAGACTATGCCTATGCTGATAATAGACACTAAATCGTCATACCACTTAAAATTATCACGTCTTTATAGTACACACGCGTTGAAATCGAGGGAGTAGGTTCACAGAAATTCATAAAATAGTTAGCCTTGGATTGATCAATTACTGGATTAGTCTAATAACTTTTCCTCGTCAGAATAAATTCCATTCACTTCAGGATGTCTAGTCACTTCTGTACTACTCTGAACAAATACACACGTGCTGAAGTAGGCTACGAAATTCGATGCGGATATATTTGTGGTATTTGTATGTAATCGTAGCTTTGCGTTTGCTTTCCTGTGGGTATGTATAACTATCTCATTTATTTCCCTTAGTATACCTTGCTGATGAGGAAAAGTTTTTTAAACTAATCCAGTAATTGGTCAATCCAAGGTTAACTATTTTATGAATTTCTGTGAGCCTACTCCTTCGATTTCAACACATCTGTAGTATAAAAGTGATAATTGTAAATGGTTCGACAATTTAGCGTCTACTTTCAGCATAGATATGGTCTTTTCTATGCCCTTAATCATAATTGTATTTTATACTATTATAGATCTCTATATAAGAATTCACCTTAATAGGTGAATATTATATGCTGGTCACTGATAAAATTTTTAATGATCTAATACTTTATTATATATATATATATATATATATATATATATATATATATATATATATATATATATATATATATATATATATATATAT
>NC_142944.1:46542531-46550031 GCF_046866305.1 Octopus bimaculoides | reverse complement strand
TGTGTTTGTGTGTGAGAATGTGTGTGTGATGTTTGCGTGCGCATGTGCATTTATGATCCTTGAATAGTTTGTTCAAAACCTGTTGTACACTTGTACATCTTAATTACGATATGACGTAAGAAATAAAACACACGTAAATGTAAAATACTAACAGTCACCGGCCTACGCCTCGCTCGTTACTACACTCAAATGTATTCGTAAGGCATCTATCATAATGCCTTTGTGTCATATCTGAAATTTTTAGCACGTGTAAACACATAGACAAATTTCATTTATCGAATTTGAGTTGCTGTGTCGTAGACTTTAACATATTTTCTGCTAGTTTTTTTTTTTTTTCAAAACCATCAGAGCTCCGAACGCTCTTCACGACCGTAGATCCGTGAGATTGTGGTAAGTTGTAGACAGTTTTGAGAAGGAACCGAAAAATGAAGTATGAACATGCAATGCACAAGTGCACACAGGATTCGTAAAACGGTAGAGAAGAACGCAATGCACATGTCACATCTCGCTTTATCTCGCTGCTTTTTTAATGCAGATAACACCATGTTTCAAATTTTCTCCGGCTTAGCGAAGAAAAATTACCGTAGGTAAAAAAAAAAACAAGAAAAAAACGAAAGAACCGTTCATATTGACAACAAAAATCCCGTTTCTATGCAACTACATTGCCACCTTCCAGAAATGTCAAAGTGACGTCAGAAAATAACTTGCAAAATTAAAGGCTATACAAGATGACAATGCTATTCTTATATATAGAAACAAGGGTGATTATTAAAGATCCACGAAAAGAAAAAAAACTCGACTCTCTTGTGAATCCCAGAAGCAACTTCTTAATTAATAAATGTATATCAGTTAAAAAGTTCAATAAAATAATATATTTGTTTATATTTCTCGATTTTTATACCCTTGTAAACGCATATACGCTTTTATTACTGTCCTGACATGATATTGGGCGCCTAGCACTTACTAACTACTGTTCCCATAGTTTCTACCCTTTCAAGTGAACCACTTCAGTTTTCCCATAATCCTCTGAAAATAGGAGATGAATTTTCACAGAATCCCAGATGCAGAGCCTGGGTGTTTTTTCTTTTGTGGGAGGGACTAGAGGTGCAATAATTTTAGCAAGTACAAGCAACCAGAAGATATTGATATATTTTATGATATCAGGCAGGGTGCCACAATTGACACATTAACTAAAAAAAAAAAAAATTAATATTCTCATTTCTTTGCCTGAACATAAACAATTATTCATTAAGATTGCAGTAGGCATTAATGATATTCTAACTTAAAATTTCATCTGGTGATGATCGTTTGTCGTCCTTCGCAACTGTGGATATTGTTTATAAATTGAAAAATTTCATTTCAACTGTTAAATCTGTCAACCCATTAGCAAATGTTGGATTTTTCACCATTCCCACTACCAATTTATGTCACATTAATAACACTTTTATCAAATCTGGTGTTCTTAAAACAGCTGAAATTGAACTTGAAGAGCAAAGATTAAACAGCAAATTTGAACAGCAAATAATAAAAATATTTGAAATATAAACTCTACATTATCGGATTCACGGATAGTTTCCTGGTACCAATGTATTACTAAAGACCATAAAAAAGGGAACAGGAAAGACTCAGAATTGAGACATCACGTAAGCTATATGTTACATAATGCTATGCATACCACGGCTGGTACCACTGTAAAACAGCATTGCTACAATTTTCTTGTTTCATGTTCTTTTTTATTTTCTCACTGACCAGCGTCCTTGTTCCTAAATATATATATAACGCATAAACAGAGCCTGAAAGATTGCTTGGAAATATGTGGCATATTTTATGATTAGTAGCTCTCTTGGTATGTGTAAACGGAGTAGGAGCATATAAAGGAAAGTGCCACTGAAGAGGTCACAGATGTGGGACGAAACATTTCCGGACATGAGTTAAATAAGAGCAGTAATAAACGTGTGAAGAACGAATATATAGATGTTTTCGATCTAGTTTGGATTCTTTACCATCAAATTTGATTGCAAAGAATTTGATGGCAAACAATCCAAACTAGATCGAAAACATCTCTATATACAGGGCGAAGAAAAGTGAAGAACGAGTATATAGGTAAAAAAAAATACTGTCCTGAAATACAATATGTACGACGAACTTCTTTCTGTTTCCGTCTACCAATTCCACTCGTAAAGCTTTGGTCGGCCTTTGGCTGTAGTAGAAGACACTTGCCCAAGGTGCAACGCAGTGAGACTGAACCTGGACATATATATAAAAACGTATGTGTGTGTATGTGTGTGTGTGTATGCATGCGTGCGTATTTGTGTGAGTTTGTGTACGTGTGCACGTGTTTGTGTGTGCGCGCGCGAGTTTGTGTGTGTGTGTGTGTGTGTGTTGTGTCCTAGTGTGCGTGCGACTGTGTGTGTGTGCGTTTGTTTCTCGCACAACTGTTTGACGATCAGAGTTGCAGTGTTCAAGTTCACGAAACTTATTGATTCAGTAAAAGCGACCAATGGAATATATACGGGATTTTTAAAAAAAAGATATATGTACCGGAGTCAATTCTCTCGTCTAAACTTACCCATGGTGGTGCCCCAGCATGGCCGCAGTCTAATGACTGAAACAACTAAAACATAACCTTTTCTACTCTAGGCGCTTGGCCCGAAATTTGTGGGGAGGAAGCCCAATCGATTAGATCAACCCCAGTACGCAACTGGTACTTAATTTATCGACCCCGAAACGATGAAAGGCAAAGTCGACCTCGGCGGAATTTGAACTCAGAACGTAAAAACAGACGAAATACCGCTAAGCATTTCGCCCGGCGTGCTAACGTTTCTGCCAACTCACCGCCTATTTAATTAACGTAATGAAAGAAGAATGAAATACGTCTTGGTGCCAATTTAAATGCACCAATTGGAACTATAATTCTTAACCAGCTCTTCATTCTGAACCTTTCCTGTAATTGGTATCTGTGCTTTGTTTGCTGCTTAGTTTTATTCCTTCCTTCGTTCCTTCCTCCTATATATATTCTTTTATTCTTTTACTCTTGTACTTGTTTCATTCATTTGACTGCGGCAATACTGGAGCACCGCCTTTAGTCGAACAAATCAACTCTAGGACTTACTCTTTGTAAGCCTAGTACTTATTCTATCGTCGCTTTTGTATTTTCTGTTCCTTTTGTATTTTCTGTTCCTTTTCCTCTAAAGTGTCTTATTTCTCCAACAAGGAGACCTTTTTTTTCAATATATATATATATATATATATATATATATATATATATATATATATATATATATATATATATATATATATATATATATATATAACTGTACAATAACTGTATATAACATATATCAAATTGATATTTATTCTCCCATTTATACAGTTATTATACTTTGAACCTTCCATAGCAGCTTTCTCTCCGTAACTTGCAAAACTTTTCGGGTTTGTTTATAAAAATATTATTTATGTAGTTATATATATACATATGCGTGTGTGTATGGGTATGTGTGTTTGTGTGTGTGTGTGCGTGTGTATTTATATACATATATGTGTATATACATATATATATATATACATTCATACATATATCACACACATATATATATATATATATATATATATATATATATATATATATATATGTATATATATATATATATATATATATATATATATATATATATATATGTATATATATATATATATATATATATGTACATACATACACACGCATAATACATATGCGCCTAATCGCTCTGTTTCTACCTATCCATCTGTCTATCTATCTGTCTGTCTCTTCGCCCGCCCTCTCTCTCTCTCTCTCTCTCTCTCTCTCTCTCTCTCTTCATCTCTCTCTCTCTCTCTCTCTCTCTCTCTCGCATATGTACATATATGTGTACACACTTATTTATATATGCACATGTGTGTGTGTGTGTGTGTGATTGTGCGTGTGTTTGTGCGTGTACCTACGCAGACATATATATTTGCACGCGCAGACTACCACGACTAAACATTAAATAAAAAATAATAATAAAATAAAATTATATAAAAAAAGAATTCCTAAAACTACAAAAACGTGCTGCCCTTTTGAGTTAGTTTCCTTAAAGAAGGCGGAAGTAAGGTGAGCCTTTTACATCCGACTGAAACAAGGCTAGAGTGAGCTAAGCTATGTGACTGGCTAGCAAATTATATAGCGTCTCCGGATTTTTACACGCCATTGGCAAAAGAAAGGTGTAGAGGAGGAAATAAATGCAAGGCTGAAACAGAGAGTGATTGTGAGAAAACGACAGATGAACAGTGACAGAGAGGGAGGGAGAGACGGATAGAGAGAGAGACGGATAGAGAGAGAGAGGGGGAAGAGAGTGGGAGTGACAGAGCGGGGAAGAGGGAGTAGGGGGGTAGAGAGGTGAGAAAAAATCAACGCAATCCATACGCTTTGTAGCTTTTCGTCTTTCCATTATTATTATTAATATTATTTCGTTTTTTTTTTCAATTTCTTTTAAGGTTTCATGTTAGCTGAGGGTCTTTTTCTTTTTCTCTTTTTATTGTATTGTATTTTCTTTTCTTTTTCCTCTAAAGTGTCTTATTTCTCCAACAAGGAGACCAAAAAATTTATGTTAAGCTTTTGACACTCAAACTAAATAACGTTTATCACAGAAATACACACACACAAAAGCACCCCCCACACACACACACATACACATGTAGTCACGTAAAAGCGTATGCTCACCTATACATACATGCAAGCGCAAATACAAACATATACATGATTACAGGAACACACATGAACTAACACGCCTAGACATATCTATGTACAGGTGCGCGCATATATACATACATATATAAATACATACACAAACACACACACACACATATATATATTATATAATATAATATATATATATACATATATATATATATATTTATATATACAGACACATACATACATATGTGTTTGTGTGTGTGTACGCAGGTGCGTATGTATATGTATATATATATATATATATATATATATATATAATTTTGTATGTGAATGAGTAAAACATATATGGAAAGAGAAGTAGAGGGTGGAAGATGCATAATGTAAAAATAAATAGGTAGATAGATAGATAGATAGATAGATAGATAGATAGATAGATAGATAGATAGATAGATAGATAGATGCATACATATACATACACATACATACATACATACATATATATGTTAAAATGCTGAGAAAAGTACTGAAGAATTAAAATAGACTTGATAATTTATTTTCTTGACAACAGGTACGAAATTTTAAAGGAATTTTGTTGCCATTTTGAACAAACCCAGTATTTGATTAAAGGTAAAGTTGAAAAGGAGAGATTTTGTTTCACAATCGAGAAGGCAGTAACGAAACGGCGCAATGCTTTTTGTCCGATGCGCTCATCCAATGGTTCTCAACCAGGGCCCATATGGCCGCTAAGGCGTCCTTATAAGATCTTGTTAAAATTTATCTGCAATAAATTGGTAAAACTTCTACAATGCATAAAATATTTTAACAATTTTTAAAATACTATTCCTGATAATATTTAATTATGAAAATATAATAGGCGCAGGAGTAGCTGTGTAGTAAGTAGCTTGCTCACCAACCACATGGTTCTGGGTTCAGTCTCACTGCGTGGCACCTTGGGCTTGTGTCTTCTACTATAGCCTCGGGCCGACCAAAGCCTTGTGGGTGGATTTGGTAGACGGAAACTGAAAGAAGCCCATCGTATATATGTATATGTATATATATATATATGTGTGTGTGTGTGTGTGTGTGTATGTTTGTGTGTCTGTGTTTGTTCCCCCAACATCGCTTGACAACCGATGCTGGTGTGTTTACGTCCCCGTAACTTAGCGGTTCGGCAGAAAAGGGAACCATAGAATAAGTACTAGGCTTACAAAAAGTAAGTCCCGGGGTCGATTTCTTCGACTAAAAGGCGGTGCTCCAGTATGGTCACAGTCAAATGACTGAAACAAGTAAAAGAGTAAAGAGAGTATAGGATTTCTTAAACATCGAATTGCAATGAGGGTCCAGTAGAGAAAAATAGGAATGAAAGGGGTTCGTAGGTTTAACCATTCTGCTGATCTACTTAACAACTGAAGCCGATACTTCACAGTTATTTTTTCTACTTTTCTGTTAATACTTTCGGAATAACGAAGTACGAACTCAGGTTGGATGTATTCCGTTATCTTATGTTCGTTATTTCGGTTCCGTTGCTATACTGCAATATGGTCCGTCCTAAGGCGCTTCTTGTAGCATACATTTCGATGAATCTTTCTCACTTTCTGGGGAAGTGAACGGTGTGAATGGTCTTCTGGGTAATGAGACCGTACTATATAGTTAAGAGACAAAGAAAAAAGATAAGAAATATGGAAAGAGAGAAAGAGAGTGAGAGAGAAAATTGATGTTAGTTCTTGTCTGTTACTTTTGGTAATTTTTGTACTGGCCTCAGAATGGCGAAAGGGACACGTTTGTAGCAGAAAACTGGAAGAAATATCATAGAGAGTTCTATCCGATATCCGATGGATTCAGCTAATGAGTCGATATCAGAAATGTATTTCAAAACAAGGAAAAGAGAACAAAAAAAAGAAGGAAAAACAAAGAAAGAAAGAAAGAAACTTACTAATTTTTTTCTTAAAAAAATTATGATTGAAAAGCCAGTGCGTGAAAATTAAGAACATGGAAATACAGTAATTAAAACTATGGTCTTTATTTTACGGCTTACAGAACTGATAGAAGACTGCACCTCAAAACTTATGCGGACTTTGCACAACTGACAGGTAGATATTGTGGAAGAAATTATAGACTACCGCAGAGAAATATCGTCGCTAATAAATCAAAGAGTAGTAATGTAACTCACAAGAAAAATACATTTTAATATTTAATGTTGAAGTCGTTCTGAGTTCAAATTCCGCCGAGGTCGACTTTACCTTTCGAAGTCGACAAAATAAATACCACTTGGATACTAGGATCGATATCTCCGCCACCCAAATTGCAGGCCTTGTGCTAAAGTTTGAAACTAATATTTAATGTGGGCCTATTCTTTTACTTGTTTCAGTCATTTGACTGCGGCCATGCTGGAGCACCACCTTTAGTCGAACAAATCGACCCCAGGACTAATTCTTTGTAAACCTAGTACTTATTCTATCGGTCACTATTGCCGAACCAGCATCGGTTGTCAAGTAAATGGAGGTGGGACAAACACACACACACAAACGCACACATACATACATATATATATATATATATATATATATATATATATATATATATATATATATATATATATATATATATATATATATATATATATATATATACACGACGGTATTCTTTCAGTTTCCGTCTACCAAATCCACTCACAAGGCTTTGATCGGCCCGAGGTTATAGTAGAAGACTCTTACCCAATGTGCCATGCAGTGGGTCTGAACCCGGAACCGTGTGGTTGGGAAGCAAACTTCTTACCACACAGCTACGCCTGCGATATATATGTGTGT
>NC_142944.1:46537531-46540031 GCF_046866305.1 Octopus bimaculoides | reverse complement strand
TTCTCTTTTTTCCTCTGCTCCGGGGCCTTACCTCGGCCCTTGGGACAGTTCTTTTTCAAATGGCCGGATTCAAGGCACTTGTGACATTTAGGAGGGCGTCCCTCCAAAATCACTGGATACCTTGCCTGAGCCGTCCTTAAAAAGTCTGGAAACACCAGACTCGCAATCGACTGGGACCACAGGGTCAACACCGCTTTTGACCCCTCCCAGACAATTGCTGGCAAAATTTTTACATTGAGGAGCTTGGTTCCGGTGCCGCCCAGACCCCGGCGGAAAGAATCCTCTATCCACTCGGGCTTTATTCCAGGCGGCAACCCGCAGAGCCAAGCCCTCGTTATATTTTGTCCACAATATGTGGGCAGAAACAAAATTTCTTTGCCCTCAATGGGCCCACTCGCAAATTTGCGAGCTTCATTCAGGGAGTCAAAAAGCAACCACACGGTTGCATATTTGACTCCCCTTGAAATATATTTAAAGTTGGCATTAACATTCGTAAGTTCCTTTTCAATAATAGTTTGAGGAAAGACAGTGACGCTATCCAACACCTTTGAGTAGGTCCGAAGCGTCACTGTTCTTTCCTCCACTTCTTTCAACCACTGTTTGGGTGGGCACAGTTCCCACTCCAAGACAGTGTTTCCCTTTTTTGCCATGCTTGCCAAAAAAATGTTCAACAAAAAAGTTCAGAAAATAGTTCACAAACAAGTTCAACAAAAAAGTTCACAAAAACCAAACTAAATACAAAAGAACAGAAGACAGAGCAGAGAAAAGGAAAGAAGGTAGACATTTTAAGTCAAGGCAACACAATTCCGGCCACCAGCAATACCTATAGGTATTCCAATAAAGGAATTCCAATAAAGGTACTCCAAAATAAAAGTATTCCAGTAAAGGTATTCCAATAAAGGTAATCCAAGGCCACAGCAGCAACATTTTCACAAGTTTTTCGGAGGCGAGATACGCCCACAAAAACAACAATTCTCGCATAGTGAAACACAAAAAAGTTTTCTTCACTCAAAGTTGCCTTTTTTTTTTGGCTCAAAGTCAAAACAAAAATTTTCGCTACTATGGGCAAGCGAACCCGCCTCCCACAAACAGCGAATACAAAATTTGTTCGTACAACGAACACACAAAAGAACTCGCCAAGGAAAGCGAAGATTTCACACCGCTGGACAACAATTTACTAAAAAATAAATAGGAGCAATAAATTGCTGCCCAGCTGAGCAACAAAAACGACTTACCCCGGCGAATTCTTCCATTTTTCCTTCTATAGACAGAGCCGAAACTCATGTCTATCTTCGCTCACAGCAAGTAGCCAATCTGGCGCAGTGAGCAAACCGGAAATAAGCCAGCTACTTACCACACAGCCACTCCTACGCCTATATGTGAATATATCCTTTGTCAATTTGTATACATATATAAATACACACAGAAATACATACACACACAGAGGAAAGTCTCTTCCTTCACATATTGTTTAGGCGGTGATCTGGCAGAATCGTTAACACGCCGGATAAAATGCTGAGCGGCATTTCGTCCGCCTTTACTTTCTGAGTTCAGATTCCGCCGAGGTCGACTTTGCCTTTCTTCCTTTCGGGGTCGATAAAATGAGCACCAGTTGGGTACAGGCGTCGATGTAATTGAGTTACATTCTCCCTCCAAATTGCTGGTCTTTCATCCTTACGAGGTCAAAAAATATAAGTACCAGCTGAACAATGTAATCAACATGTCCCCTCTCTCATAACTGTTGGCCTTGTATCGAAATTGGAAACTATTATTGTCTTGCTATTATTATTATTATTATTATTATTATTATTATTATTATTATTATTTGATGTTTGACTTTTGTTTTGCATTTGTACAAGTTGGATCCAAGTCTCACCCAGAGACCTCAAGAGACAGCAAGCTAGAAGTTCATGTAGGTGTTATGCCTAGGGTACCATATATTTGGATTTGTACAGTTTTGTTCAAGTGAATGTTTAAGAAACCATAAGACAATTATGTGTTTGCTTTAAAATTTGAGATCACATAGACAGTATTTTACGTAGGATATGGGCAGTTCCCATGAGCACTATGTTTTGAACTTCAGCCATTTTGGGGTTTCCTGGTATCTGAGCTAGGTAGTAATCAGCCCGTTTCGCTGTCATTCCCAGGGCACCTATGACAATAGGTATTGTTTTCGTCTTCAGATTCCACATTTTGCTCATTTCTAGTGCAATGGCCTAGTGGTTAGGGTAGCAGACTCGTGGTCGGAGGGTTCAGTTTCGATTCCCAGACTAGGCGTTGTGTGTGTTTATTGAGCGAAAATACCTAAAGCTCCACGAGGCTCCGGCAGGGGGTGGTGGTAACCCTTGTTGTACTCTTTCGCCATAATTTTCTCTCACTCTTTCTTATGGTTTCTTGAGTAGCGTTGCGATGGACTGGCGTCCCGTCCAGCTGGGGAGAACACATACGCCATAGAAACCCGGAAACCGGGCCCATGAGCCTGGCTAGGCTTAAAAAGGGC